>NC_086102.1:45347595-45520095 GCF_963921235.1 Mobula hypostoma
ACTGTCATGAAGTGCTTTGAGAGGTCGGTGATGAAACATATCAACTCCTGCCTGAGAAGCGACTTGGATCTACTTCAATTTGCCTCCTGTTGTGACGGGTCAACAGCAAATGCACTCTCATGCCTCCAAAACCAATCAATAAGCTTCAAGACCGAGGCCTCAGTACTCCCTTGTGCAAATGGATCCTCAATTTCCTCACTTGCAGACTCTAGTCAATTCAGGTTAACAACAAATCTCCTCCACAATCAAGTTCAAAGTTCAAAGTAAATTACAATCAAATTACATGCTGTACATCTCACCAGACATGTGCACCACAAGGCTGTGTGCTTAGTCCCCTGCTCTACTCACTTTATACTTATGACTGTGAGGCCTTAGCACAGCTCCAATGCCATATTCAAATTTTTGATGACACCATGTCATTTCTAAAATTTGTCATTTCAGTACTTACTTTTCTTTGTAAATTTTCCAGATCAGTTTTGGACCAAGGTATTATGCCAAAATAAAAGTGATTATTGCCTTTGTAACACTTTTACTGTTGAGCTCTGTTCTGCAGATTTTCTTAAGCCTTGAAGTAAATTCTGTCAAAAGTTTTCCCTTTATTGAGAAAGTAAGGAGGCATGGGACCCAAGGGGACCTTGGTTTGTGGATCCAGAATTGGCTTACCCTCAGAAGGCAAAGAGTGGTTGTATACGGGTCATATTCTGCATGGAGGTCAGTGACTAGTGGTGTGCCTCAGGGATCTGTTCTGGGACCCTTTCTCTTCATGATTTTTATAAATGACCTGGATGAGGAAGTGGAGGGATGGGTTAGTAAATTTGCTGATGAGACAAAGGTTGGGGGTGTTGTGGATAGTGTGGAGGGCTGTCAGAGGTTACAGCAGGACATCGATAGGATGCAAAACTTGGATGAGAAGCGGCAGATGGAGTTCAACCCAGAAAAGTGTGAGGTGGTTCATTTTGATAGGTCAGCTATGATGGCAGAATATAGTATTAATTGTATTACAGTATACTTGTTGTATTTGCACAGTTTGTTGTCTTTTGCACACTGGTTGTTTGCCCATCCTGTTGGATGCAGTCTTTCATTGATTCTGTTGTGTTTCCTGTATTTACTGTGTGTGTGTGTGTGTGTGTGTGTGTGTTTGCAAGGTAATGAACCTTAAGGTTGTATCTGGTGGCATATACTGAATGTACTTGGATAATAAATTTACTTTGAACTTTAAAACTTTTGTAGCTGAATTTTCAAAGTTTGGTTACACTTTGATCCCAGGTTTTGGTGAAGAATCACTCAGAGTCCCCTAGTACACTTCCAGGCTCTGTGCTTAGTAACAGTACAGGAATGGAAGGGCACATAATAAAAAAAATCATCAGGCAACACACATCAAAGTTGCTGGTGAACGCAGCAGGCCAGGCAGCAACTTTGATGTGTTGTTTGAATTTCCAGCATCTGCAGAATTCCTCGTGTTTGTGTAAAAAAAATCATCATGTTTCCTTTGTTTCTGTCTTGTTAGTAAGTGGCCATTTTTATAAAGGTACTTTTGGAAGGGAGTAAGATCAGGCAGTTATTGATAATTTTGTTTTATAAATACCAGCATTACAACAAATAAGAGATTTCAGACAGCTGTCAGAGAATTATCCACAATCTCAGCAGCAGAGATATCCTTAATTCCAGTCTCAGATCATTAATCCCTTTTGAAGAATCCAGCTGGAAAAATAAACACATCTGCTAGAATAAATAAACAACTTTCCAGATCCAGGGGTTGCTTTATGTCTTGCTAAAGAAAACATTTTTTCCACGAACTGTCTTCCTACAAAGATGAACCACTTTTTTCCTCCTGAGGCGATCCCTTGAGATCAGAGACAACTCTTTTACTCTTTCCCATTTCTGACAGTCTTCTGGATGTAACATTAACTCAGTTGTTCTATCAGTTGCTAAGTGTTTACAGTATCTTTTGCTTTTATTTCAATTTTTCTGAAACTAGAATTTAGATTTATTTTCCTTTTGAGAACTACACTGCTCTGATAGGTTTCATATTCTGTGGGTTCAGAGATGAACCATTTTGGGAGCCACAGATTCCATAACAAATGAGAAAGGTAACATATACGTACTTCGATAATAAATTTACTGGGAACTTTTTGAACTTTGAACCGGTCTTCACTGAAATCACTCTATTGTGGACCCTCTGGTTAGAATTATAGCTTGCATGGCACCCTCAGACTAATGTAAGATGGAGGCATATTTTAGTGGCCAACTCAATATAAGGATGTACAATCTGAGTGTAATTAGAATATATTTTGTGACTGTCACAGTGGCAGCCCTCCCCTGCCTTATCAGAGATATTCACTCTCTCCTATTCATCCCTCCCCCTCCGTGGTTATCTGTTAACTTTTCTCTCTTTCCCACTTCTGACAGGCTGTCCTCAGCAGGAAACATTAACTCTGTTGTTCTTTCCACTGTCTTCCGTTTTTATCTCAGTTTTCAACAGCCGTATTTTTTGATTATTTTTTTCCTTTGAGAACTCCTCTACTGTGATTTGTGTCATATTTGGTGAGCAATTAGTGACACTAGTCATATCTGATTAGTGAAAAAACCTTCACGAACTCTGCAACTCAAGGTCTCAGTGCCTCTACTTTCTCAGGAGTCTGCGGCGATGTGGTATGTCATCAAAAACATTGTCAACTTTTACAGACGTGGTGGAAAGTGTTCTGAATGGCTGCATTATGGCCAGTATGAAAACTCCAACACACTTGTGCGGAAAATCCTACGAAAGGCAGTGGTTTCAGTCCAGTACATCAAGGTAAAGCCCTTCCAACCATTGTGCACATCTACATGAAACGTTGTAGGAGGAAAGCAGAATCTATAATCAAAAATCCTCACCACCCAGGCCAGGCTCTTTCCTTGCTGCTGCCATCAGGTAGAAGGTACAATTGCCTCAGGGCTCACACCACCAGGTTCAAGAACAGTTACCACCCCTCAACCATCAGGCTCATGAACAAAAGGGGATAACTACGCTCACTTAAGGACTCTTATCTTGTTATTTAATGCACATTATTTATTTATATCTGCATTTGCACAGTTTGCTGTCCACTGATCCTGTTTACAGTTACAGTTCTATAGATTTGTTAAGAATGCCCACAGAAAAACAATCTCAGGGTTGTATGTGGTGACATGTATGCACCCTGATAATAAACTTTACTTTTACCTTTGACTTTGATAGAATTACTCATTTTTTAAAATTATTTGCACAATTTGTCTTCCTTTGCACATTGATTGTCAGTCTTTGTTTTCATACATTCTATTGTATTCCTTTATTAGACAATAAAACCATAAGACATAGGAGCAGAATTAGGCCATTTGGCCCCTCGAGTCTGCTTCACCATTTCATCACGGCTGATCCATTTCCGACTCAACCCTATTCTTCTGCCTTCTCCCCATTACTTTTCACACCCTGACTAATCCAGGACCTATCAAGCTCTGCCTTAAATAGAACCAATGGCCTGGCCAACACAGCTGCCTATGGCAACAAAATTCCACAGATTAACCACCCTCTGACTGAAGAAATTCCTTCTCACCTCCATTCTAAATGGATGTCCCTCTATTCTGAGGTTGTGTCCTCCAGTCCTAGACTCCCCCATATCCACCCTATGAAAGCCTTTCAACATTTGATAAGTTTTAATGAGATCCTCCATCATTCTTCTAAACTCCAGTGAGTACAGCCCTGGACTCAAACTCTCCTCATATGGTAAGCCATTTATTCTCAAAATCATTTTCATGAACCTCCTTTGAACCCTCTCCAGTTTCAGCACATCCTTTTCCTAGTTAAGGAGCCCCAAACTGCTCACAATACTTCATGGAAGGACTCACCAGTGCGTTATAAAGCCGAGGCAGTACATCCTTGCTTTTATATTCTAGTCCTCTAGAAATGAATGCTAACATTGTACAATCGTATTTGCCGTCCTCACCACAGACTCCATCTGCAAATTAACCTTTAGGGGATTCTGCATGAAGACTCCCAGGTCCCTTTGCACCTCGCATCCTATTCTTACCCTCACTGGTGCGTTGCGCAGGCAGCTATCCAGAGATTATTGCCCTGGATGTCCAGCTTTTCAGCTTTTCACCTGGCTCCTTAAATTCTCTCTTCACGACCTCCTCCCTTTTCCTACCATGTTATTGGTGCCAATATGCACCAAGGCTTCTGGCTGCTTACCCTTTAGAGTGACACTAACTGATTTGAGACATCCCTGACCCCAGCACCTGGGAGGCAGCAAACCATCCTGGTGTCTCTATCATGTCCACAGAATCTCATGTCTACTCTATCAGTATGGTAGTCCTGTTCTCTCCCATTCCCTTCTGAGCCATAGCTCCAGACTCAGTCACTGCACACCCTCTGGTAGGTTGTCCTCCTCAACATTATCCAAAACATTTTACTTCTTATCGAGGGGAATGGCCACAGGTACAATCCTGTAAATACATGCAAGAGAATGAATCTATGAATCTCTTGATAACATATACATACTTTGATAATAAATTTATTTGCTTTGGTTTTTACTTAAATTTATTCTTGGGTACTATGACTTTAAGCTTGACTTTAATATTCTACATCCTTTACTGGAGATCTACAGGATATTTCCATTCAGAGTTGTTCTGCACAGAAACAGGCCTATGCTGTCCAGAGTGGTATTGTTCTATTATTGTCACATGTAGCAAGATACAGTGAAAAGCTTGACTTACATACTGTTCATACGGATAAAATCATTAAACAGTGCTTACCTGAATTAGACCAATTTAAATAAATATTAGTTTACCTTATTCCATATCCTGCGTGCACTCAAATATAACACCTTCAGTTCTGTATTCGTCAGCCCCTTTGATTTTGTCTGCATGTGATACCGAGACATACAGTGAAGTGAGGATTGCAGGGCCTGCATTTGGCCTATATCCTGCTAACTCTTTCCTATTCATTTGCTGGTCTAAATGCCTTTTAGATGTACCCCCCCCCCTTACCACTCCTTATGAGAGCTTGTTCCTACGGTGTGGAGGAAAATCTCCCCCCTCACCTTAAACCAATGCCTTCTTGAGGAGGGGACTATGATCAGCCAATTTAAGAACACAAGGATATTTATACGTGCCACTCACAATTTTATAAGCCTCCCTGTCTCCTCTCAGTTATTGGTCAGCCTCTTTCGCTCTAGGCTAAGTGGTCACAACCTATCGAGTTTCTGCTTATATCTAAAGCCCCTAGTTGCAGTAATGCCACTGGTTCAGTTCCCTTTCTATTTTGCAAGTCCTTGCAACTGGCCAACAGCAAAGCACCAAAGTTTAAACCAGTTTGTTTGCTAATTTTCAGAACTCGGCCTGAATGTCCACCCTTCTGACAAAACACAGTACTTCAGATGAGTTAGTACATTGAAATTCTGTTTATTTTTAAATATGAGCTCATTTGGTCGCTGCAGATTGTTTCACTGCTTTCTAAAACCTTTTCTCCTTCCTCAGGAGTCTGAGGGGATTTGGCATGTCATCAGAAACCTTGACAAACTTCTACAGATGTCTGGTGGGAAGTGGCTGACTGGTTGCATCACGGCCTGGTATAGGAACACCAATGCCTTTGAGTGGAAAATCCTAGTGGTAGTGGATTCAGCCCCGTTATTCACAGGTAAAGCCCTCCCAACCATTGAGCACATCAACATGAAACGCTGTCATAGGAAAGCAGTATCCATTATCAAAGATCCTCACCACCCAGGCCATGCGCTTTTCTCACTGCTGCCATCAGGTAAAAGGTACAGGTGCCACAGGACTCGCACCACCAGGTTCAATAACAGTTATTACCCCTCAACCACCAGGCTCTTGAACAAAAGAGGATAACTGCACTCATCTATTGAGATGTTCCCACAACCTCTCTTCGTTATTTCATCCTGTCATTATTTATTGCTACTTATTTATAACTGCATTTGCACAATTTGTTGTCTTCCATGCTCTTGCGTTTTCTTTGATTCTGTTTTCAGTTACTATTCTATAGACTGGCTGACTATGCCCACAGGAAAAAAGAATCTCAGGGTTGTATGTGATGGCATGTACGTACTCTGATAATAAATTTTACTTTGAACTTTTTATTTCCTAAATTTTTAAATAATCATCAGATACTGCCCAATGCTGACACAGGTAATTTCTATTTCATTTCAGATTTCAAACTGTCAATTTTTTTTACAGATCACCTGTAACAATGAATGAACAACTTAAATGCGATAAATATTGGTCGTACCGGACTGATAACACCACAATCGCTGTTAAATGATTCGGAAATGCGAGAGCCAATAAGGCCTCTTTCCTGCAGAGGGCGAACAAAGACAATTATTTCCATAAGAATTTAATCCCTAGGCTGGTTCAATTTGCAGGACGATTACCAACGTATCAAGAAAGTTTTTCTTAAAATACTTGTGTTTACATAGTATATCTATATGCACATGTATCATACTTCTATGTACGCACAGTATCTATCATGTGTATATATAATTGTTTCCACTCTGAATAAGTACCTACTGAATTGCTGACAAATACAACAATCATTTGAAGGACTTCACTATACTACGTATTAGCACTAATTTTCTCTTGAATAACCCATGGGTTTACTGCAAGGTGGCGTAAAGACACATAGATACAAGTTTAGTTTTAAACTCTCAGTTTATTAATTCGTCTTCTTAGATTCCAATCAATGCAATTATCGTCTTATGTTCTAAAAATGTGAGAGCTCCAACCCGCAGCTTGGTTGGAAGCCACTGGAATAAGTTGAGCTGCAGTTAAGGTTAAATGAACTTTATTGCCTTTAGAAAATCTTGACCCCTTAGTGAAATAACTTTTAACTGTGTTTGCCAACGATACAATCTCGCGAAGGTCAACACAGAGACATCACTAAATCCTCCGCCTCGCCCTGGGCAAGAGACTGAAAGTTGATTGGACAACTCTGTCAGTCAACTTCTATCATGATTGGCAGAGGGGTTGTGGATATCTATTGGTTGTAGCTGGGACGGTGGGCGGAACCATTATGCGTAAAATTATTTAAGAGCTGGCGACCCGCGCTTTCGCCACTTTTCATCCGGTTCCGGTGGCGTTGAAAGTTATAGGCCACGTGGGGCAGACCGCTTCACCTTCCTATTTAATTTTTTAAAAGTTTTATTTATAGTCTGATCGCACTCCAAAGGAAAAATGGGGAAAGGGGTAAGTGAAGGTGATGTTTGGATGCCGAGGACGGACGGTGTTGGTTCCAACGGCCTTCTGGGACTAGGATGGGGTGCGGGGGGTGGCGGTTGTCGGTGGTGTGAGGGAGAGGGAGAGGGAAGGAAGGTGCAGGCTTTGAAGTCCTGGTGGAGGTGTCGGACAAGTGGAGGGGAGGCAGAGGATTCTTCACTGGAAATTCAGCAGCCTGTTTCCGAGAGCTCATTACCCTGAAAGTTACGTAGAAACAACCATATCTCAAAGGTCAGGGAATTGAATTAAAGTGACCTGAATAGTCTGACAATTACCGGTTCCGGCCCCTTGCGTGATTTTTCGGGGTTCATTAGCGTCCCCTGAAGCTTAAATCGTCACGACAACTTCTCAACTGGGATGTAAGTGGGTTGCCACAACGTGAGTCAGAAGAGATGTGACAATGTGTGCATTTGTTTCCGGATGGAAAAAAAATAGCTATTTGTGCCAAATCCTGGATTTAGTAAAGATGTCTCACTAATGAAATATACAGTGAATAGATTGTTAACATTGAGTTTGAGACACACGGGACAAAATTTTGCTTGTGTGTCTGTGTGTTTCCTGGTTTAAGATTGTGCAGATTTAACTTGGGCACTACTATTGAAGGAGCGGTTAACTTGGAAAGAATTTCAACGTGTGGGTATGTAAATACAAGTGAGTTCTTGCATAGGTAATTAAAATGATACCGGTGCGACGAATATCTCGGGATCTGAGGCGCTTGTGTCATTAAAGCTGGTGTAACTCGTTACAAGATTGAAAAGCTAGTGTTTATATAGCGCACTTCTCAAATACAGCGTTCTCTCAGGCAATTAAATACGTGTGCTATGTGTGACAACTTGAAATCCAATTGTCAATTTGTGCCCAGCAAACTCCCGTAAATGATTGTGTTAACTAATACCTACTAAGTAGCTTTTAAGCGGACGGCTAAAATTGCTGTTCTTCAAAAGGTATTTCATTGTGATCTATCCACCAGGGAGGGCAGAAGAAACTTGAGTTTGATACATCAATACAGAGAAACACTAGCAACACTGTAAAGTCTAGCAATGGTATCAGCTTGGAGTTTCCATATGGGAGTTGAACTTGCAATCATTGCCTTTGGCAGAAATGCGACCAATGATCTTAACGCTTTTTAAAAAAAAGAGGAAACAAATGAAGGATTAAGGTTCGTATCTGGAGGTATAGCATTTTAAAAGCAGAAAAAGTTGTGTTAAGTCTTTATGGAAACTTGCCACTGAACTGAGATTTTGTAAAGAATGCAAAGCCATTGATAGTGCAATAACAATGGGGTTGATAAAAAAACAGGAAACGTTTGCATATTGTGGCAAAAATTAAGAACATAACTTTGAAGTTGTTGATTTATCAGCACCAAGGAGTTTGAATTGGCACTCACTGGAAATAAATTTGCAGGGCCATGGGATACACCAGGGAATGCAACCATCTCGATTGCACCACATCAGTGAACTCAGTGGGCCAAATCACTCTAATGACTGATTTTAAATGCAAAAGGCAAATTAAGAAGTACAACTCATTTTACCTGGAAGCTATTAGAATGTAAAATTTGCTTCAAGAAGTGTGTGAAGAGAAAGTAAAAATTCATTTTAATAAGAAGTGAAGCACTCAAGGAAACAATCTCATGGTTACTGTCTGACAGTATATTTGTTAGTGTAGAAGGCAATTGCAGAGTGAATGAGAATGGGCTTTCTCTCTGCCAAAAGTTTTGATGAGTTTTAATCAACAGACCATTCTAAATTTGGTTCCAACAAATCCAACATTTCTTCTACATTCGTAATAGGTGACACCACTTTTAGTAGTAGAAGCAGCTTGAGTTCCAAATACACACAAATATATCCAAGAGAAATTAAGTGGCAGACTCATCTAAATATAGATTACAAATGAGCAGCGTGCAGAGGGATGCAAGTATTCTTCGTGCAAGAATCACGGAAGGTTTGCAGGCAGGTGCAGCAGGTTTTGAGAAAGGCAAATAATACATTGGTCTTTATTGCAAGGGAGTTGGAGTTGAGAAATGCAGAGGTATATTACAGGTGTATAAGGTGTTGAGGCCACAACTGAACTATTGTTCATAGCTAGGGTCCCCTTATTGAAGAAAGAAATAGAAGTAGTTCAAAAGGGATTCACTGGGCTATTCAGTTAAGTTAGATGGCTAACTTACTGCAAGCAGTGAAAGTATGATCTGTTTTCTTTGGAGTTTAGAAGAATAAAGGGTGATTTTACTGAAACATCCTCAGAGTACAGAGACAACAATATCTTTTGATAAACTTCCACTAGTAGGAGAGTCTTTAGTTGGGGGGGGGGTAGAAGCGTGATTACAATGGAATAGTAAAGTAATTTAAAAGTGATGGCTTGTAAGAACTTATTTTCCTTGAAGGTGGTGACTTACTGGATTTTTTTTATTTTGGGGTTGCTGAATTTTGCATAGAGCAGATTGACTGTGATCACATTGAATTATTGGGTTGGCTTGAGGTGCCTGGTGTTTTATTCCTGCTCAGCAGTTTAGTCTGTAGTAAATTTTAGGATCAGATTTGTTGTTACCAACTTGTTGTAAATGTGCTGTTTGTTGGTAGCAGTACTTAGCCAAACATACAAATTACTGCAAATTACAAAAGTACACCAAAGAGGAATAACGAGGTAGTGAAGACTGTCCAGAAATCTGATGGCTCAAGTTGCTAGAGAAGTGTGCTGTCTTAAAGCATGCTTTGCTTCAAAAATGTTGGAGGGATTCCATTTATTTTCAGTACAATTTTAAGTCTTTCAATTCTAAAATTAAAATTTACTACTGTTTGGATAATATAGTAGCATACCTTTCAAAGGAGTCTTGATTGTACTCTTTATTGAAGTTTTTTTGCAAAGTCACTTTAAAAATAAAGTCAACCTGATTTTTATAGCAGTACACTTTAATTGTGGCCAAAAAATTCATATGAAGTGCTTAATTGTGTTTGCAAAGAATGGACCTGTACACCCTCAGTCATTCTGAGTATCTATATAATGGTGCCATTGACTACAGTTTCATGTAGGAGGAATATGGGCTGAAAGATTGAAGAGAAATCTTGTGTATGTTATAAATTTGACATGACTGAGGTGATAAATGTATGTAAGCCTGAATGGAATTTCAGAAGTTTGTTCAAGATTGTGAATTGCAAACTGGTTGGCATCTTGCTGTTTAAGGCTGTCATGTTTCTGTGACTCAGCTGAGGAGATGCAAAAAGAAAACTTCTCAGGTAACCTGTAAACTTTAACCTACATATATTTTTATGCTTAAGACTTAAAGCATTCTCAAGATTTAGAGGCTGTCAGAGTATGAAAGGTAAGGAGATGTAGCTGAGTGGAGAAAGTGTAAATATTTGAAATTAGTGGAAATTAAACCACTATAAAATAACAGATTGGGCCAGTCAGTATACACTCAGTGGAATCTTCATTGGGTACAGCAGTGGAACTGGTGTGCTCTTGTGCTGTAACCCATCCACTTCAAGGTATGATGTGTTGTGCATCCAGTGACGCTCCTCTGCACATCTCTGTTGTAACTTCCTGTCAGCTTGAACTAGTCTGGCCATTATTCTCTGACCTCTCTCATAACAAGGCATTTTTGTCCACAGAACTGCAGCTCACTGGATGTTGTTTTTTGTTTATTGCACCATTTTCTAGGGACTGTTCATGAAAATTCTGAGGGTTCAGCAGTTTGAGGTACTTGAACCACTCCATCTGGCACCCACGATCATTCCACAATAAAAGTCACTTAGAAACATAGAAAATAGGTGCAGGAGTAGGCCATTCGGCCCTTCGAGCCTACACAGCCATTCAGTATGATCATGGCTGATCATCCAATCAGAACCCTGTACCTGCCTTCCCTCCATACCCCCTGAACGCTTTAGCCACAAGGGCCATATCTAACTCCCTCTTAAGTATAGTCAATGAACTGGCCTCAACTGTTTCCTGTGGCAGAGAATTCCACAGATTCACCACTCCCTGTGTTAAGAAGTTTTTCCTCATCTCGGTCCTAAAAGGCTTTCCTTTTATCCTTAGACTGTGACCCCTCGTTCTGGACTTCCCCAACATCGGGAACAATCTTCCTGCATCTAGCCTGTCCAATCCCTTTAGAATTTTATACATTTCAATAAGATCCCCCCATAATCTTCTAAATTCCAGCAAGTATAAGCCTAGTTGATCCAGTCTTTCTTCATATGAAAGTCCTGCCATCCCAGGAATCAATCTGGTGAATCTTCTTTGTATTCCCTCTGTGGCAAGAATGTCTTTCCTCAGATTAGGGGACCAAAACAGTGCACAATACTCCAGGTGTGGTCTCACCAAGGCCTTGTACAACTGCACTAGTACCTCCCTGCTCCTGTACTCAAATCCTCTTGCTATAAATGCCAGCATACCATTTGCCTTTTTCACCACCTGCTGTACCTGCATGCCCTGTTTCAATGACTGGTGTACAATGACACCCAGGTCTCGTTGCACCTCCCCTTTTCCTAGTCGGCTACCATTCAGATAATCTGTTTTCTTGTTCTTGCCACCAAAGTGGATAGCCTCACATTTATCCACATTAAATTGCATCTGCCATGAATTTGCCTACTCACCTAACCTATCCAAGTCACCCTGTATCCTCTTGGCATCCTCCTCACAGCTAACACTCCCACCCAGCTTCGTGTCATCCGCAGACTTGGAGATGCTGCATTTAATTCCCTTGTCTAAATCATTAATATATATTGTAGACAACCGGGGTCCCAGCACTGAGCCTTGCGGTATCCCACTAGTCACTGCCTGCCATTCTGAAAAGGTCCCGTTTATTCCCACTCTTTGTTTCCTGTCTGCCAACCAATTTTCTATCCACATCAATACCATACCCCCAATACCGTGTGCTTTAAGTTTGCACACTAATCTCCTGTGTGGGACCTTGTCAAAAGCCTTTTGAAAATTCAAATATACCACATTCACTGGTTCTCCCCTATCCACTCTACTAGTTACATCCTCAAAAAATTCTATCAGATTCGTCAGACATGATTTTCCTTTCACAATTCCATACTGACTTTGTCCGATGATTTCACCGCTTTCCAAATGTGCTGTAATCACATCTTTGATAACTGACTCTAGCATTTTCCCCACCACCGATGTCAGGCTAACTGGTCTATAATTCCCCAGTTTCTCTCTCCCACCTTTTTTACATTAGCCACCCTCCAATCCTCAGGAACTAATCCAGAATCTAAAGAGTTTTGAAAGATTATCACTAATGCATCCACTATTTCTTGGGCTACTTCCTTAAGCACTCTGGGATGCAGACCATCTGGCCCTGGGGATTTATCTGCCTTTAATCCCTTCAATTTACCTAACACCACTTCCCTACTAACATGTATTTCCCTCAGTTCCTCCATCTCACTAGACCCTCAGTCCCCTACTATTTCCAGAAGATTATTTATGTCCTCTTTAGTAAGACAGAACCAAAGTAGTTATTCAATTGGCCTTGTTCCCCATGATCAATTCACTTGTTTCTGACTGTAAGGGACCTACATTTGTCTTAACCAATCTTTTTCTTTTCGCATATCTATAAAAGCTTTTACAGTCAGCTTTTATGTTCCCTGCCAGCTTTCTCTCATAATCTTTTTTCCCTTTCCAAATTAAGCCCTTTGTCCTCCTCTGCTGGACTCTGAATTTCTCCCAGTCCTCAGTTGTGCTGCTTTTTCTGGCTAATTTGTATGTTTCTTCTTTGGAATGATACTATCCCTAATTTCCCTGGTCAGCCATGGGTGCACTACCTTCCCTGGTTTATTCTTTTACCAAACTGGGATGAACAATTGTAGTTCATCCATGTGATCTTTAAATGCTTGCCATTGCATATCCACCGTCAACCCTTTAAGTATCATTTTCCAGTCTATGTTATTTAATTCACATCTCATACCTTCAAAGTTACCCTTTAAGTTCAGAACCTTTGTTTCTGAATTAGCTATGTCACTCTCCATCTTAAGACTTCCACCATATTACAGTTTACAGTTCTGTTTTGATTTACAATTCCACCATATTACAGATTACAGTTCTGTGTTTTGATTTGCAACCCCATCCTATTACGGTAATTTTTGGATTGCCAATAGTAGAACATAGATCTTTATCTTCTTCAGCCTGTCGGATGATTGCATTTGTTACTTTAATGGCCAGAAGATCTATTTTATTGAACTGGAAGGAGACCAATCCTCCTACTACATTCCAATGGTTTTCCCAAACTATATTATGTTTAAATTTAGAAAAATTTAGGTGATATTTTTGATCCTTCGGTTAAATTTGAAGAGACTTGGAAACCATTTATTCAACATTTTCATATGATGTAATTTGACCTTTCCGAATCCTTCTTATTAACTTAAAATATATAAATAGAGGAACGGAGTTGACAACATTACTGAACATGTTCCATTTAAGATATTGGTCTAGCCTTGTTTTGTTTTGTTTGCTTTTTTGGGCTTAGTATTTTTTTTTGTTTTTTTGGGTGGTTTTCTTTGTATTTTTTCTTTTTTCTTTATGATTAATTACATCATGAGTTTGGAAGTCTATTATACCTGTTATCTGAAATCTTTTCTCTATATGTTTATTAACAATAAGACTATTCCTGTCTCTTTGTATCAACATTGTTATTTTGTTTATAACTTTGGAAAAATTAATAAAAAGATTTAAAAAGAAAGATTACAGTTCTTCCCCATTCTAATTTTGGTCTGGACACAACCGAACTTCTTGACCGTGCTGCCACATACTTGCATTAATGAGCAGGTGTACCTAACTGAGTGGCCAATATTGTAATTTCTTCACCATATCAAATGGACACTGGAATATAGAAATAAGAGAGGGTCACTGCACCCTTTGGATTATTCTTTAAATGATTTTGGTATTGACAGAGATGAAATGTTTCATTCAATTGCCCTGGCTGCTTATTCCTTGATTGCTTTTTTGGTGGGGAAGATATTTGACCCTCTGAGAGGGAAGTGAGGGAAAAGACTGCTGTGCCTTTGATGATTGGGTATTCTCTTACCACAGGATTTGGGCCAGAAGATTGGAGGCCGGCAAATGTCGTCTTTTCCATGAAAAGTGATGGGGATAATCCTGAGAATTGTAGACCAGTGAGTCTTAAATCAGTGGTAGACGAACTATAGGAGAGGATTCTTGGAGACAGGATTTAAAAACATTGGCAAAGCATAGTCTAGGATAGTCAGCATGGCTTTGAGGGGCAGGTCATGCTTCATCAGCATGATTGACTACTTTGAGAAACTGACAAAAGTTAAGGTAGAGTAGTGAGTATGGTACGTATGATTTTGGTGAGCTGTTTGACAAAGGTCCCTTGTTGGTAGGCTCATTCAGAAAGTCTTGAAGGCAGAGAGTGGTAGATGGAACTTATTCTGCCTGGAGTTCAGTCACTAGTGGTACTCCTTGGGGGATCTGTTCTGGGACCCCTTCTCTTTGTGATTTTTATAAATAACTTTGATTAGGAAGTGGAAGGGTGGTTTGTTAAGTTTTCAGATGACACAAAGGTTGGTGGTGTTGTGGATGGTATAGGAGGTTGTTGTAGGTTACAACAGGACATTGTCAGGTTGCAGAGCTAGGCTGGGAAATGACAGATGGAGTTCGATCCAGAAAAGTGTGAAGTGATTCACTTCGGAAGATTGAGGTTGAAGGCAGAGCGCAGGGTTAATCGAAGGATTCTTTAGCAGTGTGGATGAACAGGGGAATCTTGGGGTCCACATCCATAGATCCCTCAAAGTCAGCACAAGTTGATAGGGTTTTTAGGAAGGCATATGATGTATTGGCCTTCATTAGGGCCTTGAATTCAAGAGTGGCAAGGTAATGTTGCACTTTCAAAAAACAATGATTAATTCACATGTAGAGTGTTGTGTTCAGTTCTGGTTGCCTCATGTTAAGGATGTGGAAGCTTTAGTGAGGGTGCAGAGGAGATTTACTTGAATTTGTTTCCCTTAAGAGGAAAGGCTGAGCAAGCTTGGGCTTTTCTCTTTGGAGCAAAGGAGGAAGAAAGGTGACCCATCGCAGCCATGAAAGCTCACTAACACCTCTACTTTCTCAGGAGATTAAACAAATTCAGCATGTTCCTGTTGTCTCTTACCTGTTTTTATTGCTGCACTCTGGGTGCGTAATGGCTTGGTATGGCAACTGCTCTGAAGAATGCTGTGGATGCAGCTCAGCGTATCACAGGAACCAACATTCCCTCCATGAATTCTGTCTATATTTCTCACTGCCTCAGTAAAGCAGCCAGCATATCAAAGACCACACCCATCCTGGACATTCTCCTTTCATCCCCTATCAGGCAAACAACACAGGAACCTGAAAGCATGCATCACCGGTCTCCAGGACAACTTGTTATCCAAGTCTTGGACAGGCCTCTTGATGGGAAGATGGACTTTTGATTTCACTACCTATCTTCTATGATCTTGCATTTTATTGTTTCCCTGCATAGCACTCTTTCAGTTGCGTTTACACTTTTTCTGCATTATTTTTTTAACCTTGTTCTGGTTCAATGCATTGTGTAATAAATTGATCTGTATAAACAGTTTGCAAGATGTGACAATAATAAACCAATACCAATATTTGCGAGTGTAAAAGGTGATTAGAGGCATAGAGTGACCAGCCAGAGCCATTTTCAAGATTGGCAATGGGTAATATGAGGGGGAATAATTTTTAAGGTGATTGAAGGAAAGTATTGGAGTGTTGGTAAGTTTTTTACATTGAGAGTGGTAGGTCCATTGACATTTCTAGGGATAGAGGTTGAAGCAGATACATTAGGAGCATTTAAGATACTTGGATACGGATATGAAGGAAAGAAAATGGAGGGCCATGTGGGAGGGAAGGAAGGATCTTGGAGCAGATTAAAACTTTGTCACAACATTGTGGGCTGAAGGGCCCGTACTGTGGTGTACTGTACTATGTTCCATTCAGAACCATTTTTGAGTGGGGATCCAGGGAGTGATGAATACTTCAGATTTATAATGTTTACACTAAAAATGCCACCTTTTATTTCTAACTCATTTTAATTTTACCATTATACTTTCTCATTGTGTGTTCTCGCATTGATGCTGTAGCTACATTGTTCTGTTTAAGTACTTAACCTCTTTATTAATTTTAATGCATTAATTTAATAGTTTGACCTTCAAGGACAGGGTATTCTCACAAAGTTAATGTTCATCAATTTAGTCTTGAAATCTTGATGTCATTTTGATCAGTTTCCTTTGTGACAGTCCAAAATCAATATCTTTGCTGGGATTTGGTGTCTTGCATATGCTTCGTATTATTCTTTTGGTGATGGGGGTTGTTCTGATAATTTCATGATTGATTTTTAGTGATGGGTATGTATAAGTGTCTTTTATACCACCTCCACTGATTTGTTCCCTTTCCCATTCATATCATTCAGTTTGTCTTTTAGTAATCCAAATTGGATAACCTTGCCCTTTCCTATATTGAAAGTTTATTTTCCTACTTGGTTTTCTGCCTGTCATATCTTGTTAAATGTACAACTTGTTTGCTTTCTAATGCAGACTTAATGGGGCCTGGTATAGGTTTCATGTAAGTGCCATTTTTCACATCCTGCCAATTGGTGAAAATTGTTAATCCAACTCTTGACTTCTTTCTTTCAAAAATTATTTATAATTTTGTTGAGCATTTCTTGTTTCTACTATTTTCATGAATTTGTACTGTTCTGTGTATTCTTTATATTTCTACTATAAAGTATGAATTTATCAGCAACACACCTCAAAGTTGCTGGTGAATGCAGCAGACCAGGCAGCATCTCTAGGAAGAGGTACAGTCGACGTTTCGGGCCGAGACCCTTTGTCAGGACTAACTGAAGGAAGAGCTAGTAAGAGATTTGAAAGTGGGAGGGGGAGATCCAAAATGATAGGAGAAGACAGGAGGGGGAGGGATGGAGCCAAGAGCTGGACAGGTGATTGGCAAAGGGGATACGAGAGGATCATGGGACAGGAAGTCCGGGGAGAAAGACAAAGTGGGGGGGGGAACCTAGAGGATGGGCAAGGGGTACAGTCAGAGGGACAGAGGGAGAAAAAGGAGAGTGAGAGAAAGAATGTGTGTATAAAAATAAATAACGGATGGGGTACGAGGGGGAGGTGGGGCATTAGCGGAAGTTAGAGAAGTCGATGTTCATGCTGGCCTGCTGCGTTCACCATGTCGACTGTACCTCTTCCTAGAGATGCTGTCTGACCTGCTGCGTTCACCAGAAACTTTGAGGTGTGTTGCTTGAATTTCCAGCATCTGCAGAATTCCTGTTGTTTATGAATTTATCAGCATCCTTTAGCTGCATGTTGAAAGTACTGAGAGCATTTGTGTGCTACCTGCCATATTATCACTTGCTTAGACATTTGAGTTTGGAATCTGGTCAACCAAGTTGAAGTTTAATTGTCACTTGACCATACATGTGTATACCACTACGTTTCCCCTGCTAAAGTAGAGTGTTCCTATGAAAGCTTTTGTAAGCCGAAATGGCATAAAGTGAAGAAGCAATTACCATTAATTTATATGGGAAAAATTTTTGAGCGCTCCTGGACCCAAAAAATTACCTACCAAATCATACCAAATAGCACATAAAACCTAAAGTAACACTAACATGGTAAAAGCAGGAATAATGTGATAAATACACAGCCTATATAAAGTAGAAATAATGTATGTACAGTGTAGTTTCACTTATCAGAATTGGGAAGATTTAGCCAACATCGATTTGTAGAAAAAAATCTGCAAGTACATGCATGCGCACACACCTGCCTGCACAAGGCTTCAGTCATGGTAGTCTTTCTCAGGGTAAACCCAAGTTTAAAACAGGCGCCTTTTTTCGTAAAAGCGAAAATCCTCTTCGGATTTCTTTCAGTTAGCGAAAACAGGTACTAATGTAGGTCTTTCGTAAAAGCGAAGTGGCGTAAAGCGAACTTTCATAAGGCGGGGAACTCCTGTAACTCAGTGTTCCTCTGGGACCAGGGTGCAAAACACAGTACAAGTAGTTATGGCACATGCAGTCACAAAGTCTGAGTGGCATGGCCTGAAACTTGGGGATATTGCCTTTGAGCCTTGTTCCTGCAAGTACAAGCATGGAGCAGTTCCTCATCTCCCACAGCTGAAGGCAATCCAGCTTTTCTTCCAGGGAACAAGTACAAGAGAGCAGCACCAACAGGAGAAGGAGAGCCAGTATGCAGGGGCTAGCACCCAACCCAACACTGATTCCAGCACACTCTGCACCTCAGGCACCTCCTGCTCTGGGTGGCTGTAAAACGTGGCATTGCAGCATGGGGGCCAGGTCCTCAGGCATGGATTCCAGTAAGCCTGCCGCACCTTTGTTCTCTTCTAATGCATTTTAAGGAAGTATCTGACCATCCTCTAACATAGTATTTTGGTCAGTAAAATCTAAGGTTCATTGAATGGAAGGACTGTGATAGTTTGGATAAAAGTAATCATCAAAAGGACAAAACAAGCAAATCAGCAAAGTGGTTCTTTTTCAATGTGGAGGATTATGATTAGAAACATAGAAAATCCTACAGTCAAGTCCCTGTGCCAAATTTGTACTTACTTTAGAAATTGCCTAGGGTTATCCATAGCCCTCTATCTTTTTAAGCTCCATGTACCTATCCAGGAGTCTCTTAGAAGACCCTATTGTATCCACCTCTACCACAGTTGCCGGCAGCCCATTTCACGCACTCACCACACTGTGTGTAAAAACAACTTGCCCTTGACATCCAAGCACCTTAAAACTGTGCCCCCTCATTTTACCCATTTCAGCCCTGGGAAAAAGCCTCTGACTATCCACACAATCAATGCCTCTCATCATCTTAGAGAATGGTTACTGGCATTCTCCAAGTATCAGTGCCAGGGCATAACTTGAGTGATATTTTACTGTATTCAAACAGATGTTGGTGAATTTTAAAATGTTTATCAAACTTGGTGGGATGGCAGACATAGAGCACGATGACTCTTTGCTGCAGGCATAAATCTTAAGAGCATACAAGAACGGAGGGGACTAGGGATTTGTGTGCATGGACCTGTGAACATAGCAAGGCATATTGATAGAATAATTTTCAAAGAATATATTTCGATTAATGTATATTGCACTTTTAAAGTTCTGGTTAAGTCACAAGTGGAGTAGGACACTCATTTCTGATCACTACAAGACATCTGTAGAGGAAGTTTACCAGAATAAATGATGGGCTTTGGCTGCAAAATTTGAAGCTGGATTTAGCTATGTTCTCTCTAAAGCAAAAGATGAGGAAAGTTTTGATAGAGATGTACAAGATCTTGACAAGACTATGGTAAGCTGTTCCCAGTGACTGGTACCAAAATTACTGGAAAAGGTATGGTGATAAGAGGTTATGGGAAGTTTCAGAGATAAACACTAAAGCAGTGTGAAAAATGAAATTCTTCGCATAAGGCTGGTGGAGATGGGGCATTGGTATTTGAAAGGAAATACATTTTCAGAACTGTGTGGATAGAGCAGAACTGGACTGGCTCAGTGGAGAGCTAGCTTTCGACTATGAATTGTAATCATTGTTTCTGTGCATTTCTGAAGGGTAATTCTAAAAATATCCTGACAACACTGGGAAGAATCATTCAGGATGATCAAGAGCATACTTTTGGGAGATGTTGAAAAATATTTGTTAATTCTTGCAATGATAAATGTACTTTCACTTAAATTGTGGTTTATACATAAGGCACAGGGAAGCGTACAGCTTTTTTTCTGGGCAGCTTTTAGTAATTGTGATAAAAGGTATATTTGGTTACTAAATCCTTTTTAAAATCTTAATGTGTCGTATATTCTTTACAGCGTGTGAAATAGGGTGTGTGATACTGAAATTAATTCCTCTTTGGTACTTTTATTCAAGAGTATTTAGACCTTGAAAACTACGTTGCTTCAATGATCTGTATAGAACTATGGCTGCTAAATATTTTTGATAAAATCTGCACATTCTAGGGAGGGAATGTTACTTACCTCTGCTTTTAAGATTTTTGTTGAGATTTAGATACTTTCTACCTTGAGGGTACTAGCTTAAAAAATGTTCATGATAATGCGGGTAGGATAGTCAAAAGTGGGTTTGCTGTGAATTTGCTTGTGATGAAAGAAAATAATAACTTGAATTCTTACACTATCAACCACAGGGTTGTTCCATTCCTGCAGGAACTGGATTTTGTTGCTTTATACTTAATCCTTCACAATTGGACATGTGTGAGATTAATTTTAATGAGGCTTACCCAGGGAGTAAGTGATAGAATATAAAACTTCATAGTCATGGACTTGCCAAATTAGAGCTACAGGTAAAGCTGATTGTAACCTTGTACTGACCTGGGGTTTATTGAGTTGTTTCCTTCTGGTCTATTCAGAATTTGACTGGATATGATAACAAGTCTGAGTTAGACAATGGGGGAAGAAATCAGAAGCCATTTACAAACATTCTATTGATAGGCTCATTATTTTTATTCATTAAAGCAGCCGAAATCTTCAAGGGAAAGTGTGTGTTCGGTGTTACCTTTATTTTACAAATGCACCACAGGCTGTACTTGGCTAACGTCTCATAGTGATATTTTAGAAACTAAAAGCAAAATAGATGCTGGAGGTTGGGGTGGGGAAGGTACAGAAAATTCTAGAAATGTTCAACAGGTCAGAGCACCTAAAGAGGACCAGATTTTCAGGTCAAAGATGAAAGGTCTGATTAAGTCTATCCAGCCCTAATAATTCTTTTTCCCAGATGCATTGTGACTGTTTCCAACTTTTGTTTTTATTCCAATTTGAGGCCTTGTTTGCTCTAATAATGTAAAGCTATTTCCTTGTGGCTAAAGCTAAATCATATTACAATTTGTAACTTACTGACACATTGGACTAGTTTACTCATTAATTTGCTTTTGCTTTTAAAGTTTAAAAAAAAATTATTGTTTTTATCTGACAATGCATAATTCCTTTTGTCTGGATTTGCCATTTTAAGGAAAAAATCAGAACATTTAAGAATTTGAATTCTTTCTCTGTTACACTCTGATGCCAATCAAATTTCTTTTCAGGTAGTTTCATTGAATTTAACTCCTGGAGCAGCTTGGGTTCAAGCCATAGGGTGGAGCATGTAATGAACAGGAACAAGTCCATGCAGTGTAAACAATTCAGAGCAGGGTTGACACTGATTAGCCCAGTGCTGCTTTGAATCCATTAACAACGACAGGGCTGTCTTGAGGCCAATAGTAAAGGGTTATTTCTAAACTTAGCGCAAGTCGGTAAATGGGTAGGATGAGGTTAGTTTAACTTTCGTCTTTCTTTTCAAATCTTTTTATTATTCAAAAATAACACGAGTACATCAAAATAAGCAACACTTACAATGTCTCAAGGAAAAAAAACATTTTAAAGATTGAAAAATTTTGGTGATAATAAAAAAGTTTAACTTTTGAATGTCATTTAGTTTTGAAGATTTTCCCATGTTTGGATATTGTGGATTTTAAGAAATTTCTTAACAATCTCTTTGTATTTAACACTAATGTTTAAAATAATAACAAGCTACAGTCCTTAATTGGAACATACCAGACAAAAATAAGCTGTAGAAGAGATGAGAAGTAGTAATCAAGCATTTGAAATATGAAATGTTAGCTTGAGGGGAAAAGCTCAACGTTTTGAGGAAAAAACTGTAGAACTTGGGGCTTGGAGTGTTAAAAGGCATAGAGGAATACATATTGAACCAGATTTGGAGGAGTTCTGATGAGGTTTTGAGACTTGAGGTTGCAGAGATGCAAGGCAAAGGACAGGAAAGAGTTTAAAACTGACTGGGGGTAGGAGTTGGAGAGTGGAGATGCAAGGTAGGTCATCAAATACAGGCTGGTGTACTTCGTTTACAGATGAGTGTAGGTCAGGAAAGCACTTGAAGAGTTGAGTCTGAAGTTGACTAAAGCATGGATGAGAGTTTGAGTATGTGGGTGGAAACCAGTAATGAGACAGAGTAACGTGTTCCCGATTTCATGGAGATATTATAGAGCTACAGTCTTGGTGCTTGGTCAGAACATTTATCTTATAAATCATATAGCTATTTATGTTGATAGATGGCAAGCAAATATATTTGTAGGATGCCTGTTCCTAGTTTAGCTATTGTGGATATGTTCACATTTTGGATGAGATCAATTTGGTGTCTACTAGTGGCTCTTGTTAGATGCACAAAATCATAGATAATCAGAATCAGATTTAATATTGCAGGCATATGTCATGGAATTTGTTAAGTGGCAGCAGTACATTACAAAACATAATAAAAACTGTACAGTTTAAAGCTAAATTAGTACAAAAAGAGGGGAAAATGGAGTGAGCTTGTGTCCTTGAGTTCAATATCCATTCTGAAATCTGATGGCTAAGTCAAGAAGTTATATCTAAATTGTTGAGTGTGTGCCTTTAGGCTCCTGTACCTCCTTCCCGATGGTAGCAATAAGAGGTCATGTCCTGGGCGAGTGGGGTCCTGAAATGTTGAATGCTGCCTTTGAGGCATTGCTCCTTGAAGATGCACCCCAGCATCCAGGACTAGACTTGGGTGAACAGGAATGGGTGACGAAGCCTTGGAAATGCAGAAATTGACAAGAATTTGGAGCTTCAGTAGTGAAGAGATTTGAGATGTTAGGCTTGTTTTTCTTGTGAAATAAATTTAAAAAGAAACAATCATTCAATAACAAAGTTTTTGTGGTAAGTTAGGACAACTATTTAATGGGGGGGGGAAGAGGGTGGAGGAGGGTCAATATCGAAAGGTCACATTGGTGATGGCCTAAAGAACCAGATGGAAGAAGTAGCTTTATGTATTTAACTAGAGCTGTAACCTGACACTGTGTTTAAAAAAAATAATAATTTTACTTTAATTATGTGCATATAGTTAGCATGTAAGGTATTTACTGGGTTTTTCATAGAAACACAGGAAGCCTACAGCACAATATAGGCCTTTTGGCCCACAAAGCTGTGCCAAACATGTCCTTAACTTAAAAATTACCTAAGGTTACCCAGAACCTTCTATTTTTCTGAGCTCTTGTACCTGTCCAGGAGTCTCTTAAAAGACCCTATCATATCCACCTCCACCACTGTCACCGGCATCCCACTCCACGCACTGACCACTCTTTGTGTTTTTAAAAAAAAAACAACTTACCCCTGACATCTCCTCTGTACCTACTTCCAAGCACCTTAAAACTGTGCCCTCTTGTGCTAGCCATTTCAGCCCTGGGGAAAAAACCTCTGACTATCCACATGATCAATGCCTCTCATCATCTTATACACCTCCGTCAGGTCATCTCTCATCCTTCATCCACCTTTCATTAGTGGCTCCTTGGCCATTTCACTATTTTGATGTTTGTTTGATAGGGGAATTAAGAGCAGCTGCCATGCTGTGTTTGAAGTAGCATGTGGTCAAACTGGAGAAGAAAAATGAATTCCCTTTCTTCAAGGGCATTAATGAACCTGATGTGACTCTTGAGTTAATCTCAGTTGTGATGGTAATTATGGGTGTTAAATGGAGCACGGAGTAATGAAGTGGTGCAATGACAGTTGTTGACCGGAATGATTAGGTGCTGAGGTAAGGTACCAGAAGACAACTCGTGTCCATACTATACAACAAGAATTTTTTATGGCTTTGGATCAGAAAAGGCAGGTAATAAGAAGCAATCTGATACAGATGCAGAGTAAATTTTTAACATTTTCCTAAATGTCTCAAAATGCTTCACATTCACTCAATTACTTGTGCATTATACGTACACTGAATAAGTGTGGCTTTTCAATATTGTAAAATTATATTCAAAGTAATGGTCTTTTGGTAGAGTGCTGAATGTACTTCCACAAGTGTAGTACAGTCGGCCCTCCTTATCAGTGAGGGATTGGTTCCAGGACCCCTCGCGGATACCAAAAAACACGGATGCTCAAGTCCCTTATTCAACCTGTCTCAATGTGGTGGATCTTAGGACCCAGCGGAACCCCGGACCTTATTTAACCTGTCTCAGTGTGGTGGGCATTAGGACCCGGCAGCGGAGCTCTGAATGCGCAGTGTTTCTGTTTATGAAAATAATCATGATTGCGATTTAAAATAAAGTGGAAGTAATAAAGCAATCAGAAAGAAGTGAAATGCCATCGGTCATTGGAAAAGCATTAGGCTACAGTCGCTCAATGATTGAAACAATTTTAAAGGATAAAATGAGAAAGGCCCTGCCCGATTAAAGCAACAATTATTACGCAGCAACGCAGTGGTTTAATTATTGGGTTTTGGGTTTTTGATCTTCCACATCAACCTGGCAGGGATGGACAGTGCACTCGGGAGCGATCTGTCACTGGATCGAACTCGGGAACGATCTGTTACTGGATCGACCTTGGGAACTTTTGTTTCCGAGCCAGGCGCTGATACATACGTTTCTTAAGTGTTTTATATGCATAGAAAGGTAAAATATATGCTATATACTAAGACAAACGTTTGACTACTGACGCTAAATAATACCAGATGTACCTATTCCGACTTAGTAAGAGAACTTTCGGTTTTTTTTTCGATCCCGATCCACGATAACCTACATACATCCTCCCGTATACTTTAAATCATCTAAAGAATCATTTAAAGAACGGGAAAGACGGCAAGGATGGTAAACCTCCGGTTAAACCGAAAGCTACGGATCTCCCTCCGACTGAATCACCGGTGACTTTGAAAGCGATATCGGAGTTAATTCAGAGGGAAATTTCAACCTCTGTTAGGGAGATGATTCGTACAGAAATTGCGGGCTTTGTTAAAGACCTGATTCATACGGAAATCTCAACTAATTTCCAGAAAATTGCCGATTTAATTGATAAGATGCAAACATCTATTGCGGAACATCAGTCGGCTATATCTGATCTTCAAAAATCCGCGCAACAAAGTGAGCTTAAGATGGGGAAAATCGAAGAAACAATTAATGTAATGAAGAAGAAACTTGACTTTTTGACTTTTAAAAACTCTGACTTGGAATCTAGAATGCGACGGCAGAATTTACGAATGATTGGCGTCAGGGAAGCCGTGGAAGCTAACAACCCCATGAAATATTTCTCCCAACTTTTAAAAGATGCATTCCCTACTGTATTTCCTGACCAACCACCGCTACTGGATCGTGTTCACAGAATCCCATCATACTCGTCTAGGTCAGATAGACCTAGGCATGTTATCTTACGTTTTCATTACTTTCAAGACAAGGAGAGACTGTTTCGATTCGCTCGATCTAAAGGTTTCATTGATTTTTCGGATCTTAAGTTCCGATTCGTGGAAGATTTCAGTAAACCAATCTGGGACCAACGGGTCCGTTACAGATCCGTGATGTCGGAATTCTATAAGATGGATTTAAGACCAGCGCTGCTGTACCCTGCACGTCTAAGGATTCGCATGTTAGATGGAGCCCTTCGTTTTTTTGATTCTCCATCGGATGCCCAGAGTTATCTGGATCAACTTTCATCTTCAACATCTTAATTGCCTTTTTTTTTAATTTTCTCCGTTGATCGGAGGCTGTGAATTGGTTGGTTTTAACTTTTCTGTGCCCTATTTGGGCAGAAAAGTTTACTTTCGATTTCTTAATATGGCTGCTAAACTTTCTTTTTAACTGCGTCATTTCTTTCTTTTCCCAGGGGATTCTGGGTGGTTACTTCCCTTTTGTCATCTTACGTATTTCCTGTGCGGCCTTAAATTTTGTAGTTTTTTTTAAATTTTATTCTGTTTTGCTTTTTATAATCACTTTATGTTAATAATCCTATTTTTTTTTTGTTGCTGTGTCTATTCATGAGTTTGAGGTTTATTGTGGTTTTTTTTTAATATATATTTTCCGGCTTTTGTTCTGTTATGTGTGTATTCTAATTGAGCTAACTTTTTTTTACTTTTTTTTTACTGTTTTACAATTAGCTGATCCTTTTCATATTTATACCTTTTTTTTAGGGAGCGTATACCGGAAGTCATGGGGGTAGTTTTAGCGCTTGCTTCTTTCTGGCGGGTCTGCTTTAGATTTTGCCTTGGGGTCTTGGGCCGGGGGGTGGCGGGAGGGGCTTCACGTTTTAGTTTGTTTTTCTTTGGGCTATATACATTATTGAAGTACTGGTTGCGTCCTTTTCCCCGGTATCTTTTGTATGTTCTGTTTCCTCTCCGGGTTTGTGGGTCGCGCCTATTGTCAATCCTCCTTGTTGTGGGTTGACCTTAGGATTTATGGAGTCTATTATTAATTTTGTCTCCTGGAATACTAATGGTCTTAATCATCCTATTAAAAGAAAAAAAGTTTTTAAAGTGTTCCGGAGACTTAAAGCACAAATTTTATTTTTACAAGAGACCCATGTACGGAGGGGGGACAGACTACGTTTTTTCAAATTCTGGAAGGGACAACAATTTCATTCGAACTCCAATGCTAAGATTCGAGGCGTCTCTATTTTTATAGATTCCTCAGTTACTTTTATACAACAGGATATTATCTCTGATCCGAATGGTAGATTTTTATTGGTTAGTGGTTTACTATTTATTAAAAAAGTAGTTTTGGTTAATGTTTATGCTCCTAATATGGATTGTCCGGAATTTTATAAACCATTGTTTGATCAGTTTCCGAATTTGAACGAGTTTTCATTGATTTGGGGCGGAGATCTTAATACCTGTTTATCTCCAGCTTTGGACCGTTCGGCTCCTTTACGGACTTTACCTAATAAATCTGCAAATTTGATTAATTTTTTCCTTTCTGATTCTGGGTCGACGGACATTTGGCGTTTTCTGCATCCTCAGGAAAAAGATTTTTCCTTTTTTTCACATGTTCATCATTCCTATTCAAGAATTGATTATTTTTTTATTGATTCTCGTCTCATTCCTTCAGTGATTAAATGTGATTATGATTCTATAACCATTTCGGATCATGCTCCACTTAAGCTTTCTATTAAAATTATGGCCAATATACCGAACAATAGACAATGGCGTTTTAATTCGCTGTTGCTTCAGGACTCGGACTTTGTTAATTTTATGAATGAACAGATTGAGCTTTTTTTTACAATTAACCATACAGAAGATATTTCGGTTAACACTCTTTGGGACACTTTTAAAGCCTATATTCGGGGTCAGATTATTTCGTATTCTGTTGCTTTGAGGAAGAAACAGAAGCAGGAGGAGATGGCAATTGTGGACAAGATTAAAGAAATTGATAAGAAATATGTTATGGCTCCTTCTGAGGAGCTATACAAACAAAGAACTGAACTTCAAATGGAATACAGTTTACTACTCTCGTCCTCGATTGTAAACCAATTAAAGAAAACAAGAAGTGATTTTTATGTTCACAGTGATAAAATTGGCAAGCTGCTGGCTAATCAATTGAAATCTAATTATGTTAAATCTCAAATCAATCAGATTTATAACCAAAATGATCGATTGATATTGGATCATGTGGGGATTAATCAAACCTTTTGTGATTTTTATTCTTCTTTATATCAATCAGAGTCTCCTCGAGATTCTAAATATATGAATGATTTTTTAGATAAGTTAGACTTCCCTCAGATTTCACAGGATATGTCTCCTTTATTAGATACTTCCATTACAATGGATGAGATTAAGAATGTTATTTTTTCTATGAATCTGGGGAAAGCTCCTGGCCCTGATGGGTTTACTGTTGAATTTTACAAATGTTTTGCTTCTTTATTGATTCCTTGGCTCTATAAGGTTTTTGAGGCTTCTTTGAAACTTGGTAAACTTCCGGAATCTTTTAATAGAGCATCAATTTCTTTAATACTAAAGAAGGATAAAGACCCTGCTCAATGTGCATCTTATAGACCAATATCTTTATTAAATGTTGATTCTAAAGTTTTTTCTAAGTTATTAGCAAATAGACTAGAAAAAGTACTTCCTTCTATTATTTCGGAAGACCAAACGGGTTTTATTAAAGGTCGTTACTCTTTTTATAATATTCGTACATTGTTAAATATCGTTTATACTCCCTCACAAAATGTTCCTGAGTGTGTTATTTCTTTAGATGCCGAGAAAGCTTTTGATAGAGTAGAATGGCCTTATTTATTTAAGGTGCTTGAAATGTTTAATTTTAGCTTGAAATTTATATCCTGGATTAAACTGTTATATCACTCCCCTCTAGCCTCGGTTCGTACTAACTCTTTAAATTCACCTTTTTTTCCTCTCTTTCGTGGTACTCGACAAGGCTGTCCTCTTAGTCCCCTATTATTTGATATTGCATTAGAACCTCTTGCAATTGCTATTCGAGAATCTTCAAATATTACTGGGATAACTCGGGGATTAAAGTCCCATAAATTATCACTCTATGCTGATGATTTGCTTTTATATATTTCTAATCCTGAGAGATCTATTCCTGCTGTTTTAGAGTTATTAGCACAATTTGGTCTTTTCTCAGGTTATAAATTAAATCTTAGTAAGAGTGAACTTTTTCCGATTAATAAACATCTTCCCTTATATTATAAATTTCCATTTAAATTGATTAATAATTACTTTTCATATCTTGGGATTAAAATTACTTGTAAACATAAAGATTTATTTAAGACTAACTTTTTACCATTAATAGACCATATTACTCAACTTTCATCTAAATGGTTTCCCTTATATTTAACTTTGATTGGTCGTATTAATGCAGTTAAGATGTTTTTTTTGCCAAAATTTTTATATGTGTTTCAGGCATTACCAATTTTCGTTCCTAAATCTTTTTTTGATAAAGTCGACTCTAAAATTTCTTCATTTATTTGGCAGAATAAGAATCCGAGACTGGGTAAAATACATTTACAGAAAGCTAAGAGAGATGGAGGTTTAGCATTACCTAACTTTAGATTTTATTATTGGGCTATTAATATTCGACATATGAAATTTTGGTTACTTGACCGGGATATACTATCTATTCCTAAATGGGTAGCATTGGAATTACAATCTGTTCAGGGTTATACACTTGGTTCTATTTTAGGTTCATCTCTTCCTTTTGATTCGAAACGCCTTAAGCAGATCTCTAACCCGATCGTTAAATATGCTTTGCGTATTTGGTTTCAATTCAGAAAATTTTTTGATCTTAATCAATTCGGGTTAGCGATTCCTATTTTAGGTAACATATTTTTTCCTCCCTCTTTTACGGATCGCGCTTTTCAAACTTGGAAGACTAAGGGTATTTTACGGTTTTTGGATTTATTTTTAGATGGTTCCCTTATGTCTTTTGAACAATTATCTAATAAATATAACTTATCAAGAATACATTTTTTTAGATATTTACAAGTTAGAAATTTCCTAAGTACTATACTTTCTTCCTTTCCAATGCTTCCTCCTATATATATTTTAGATTCGATAATTAACCTCAATCCATGTCAGAAAGGTGCATCGGCTATGATTTATAATATTATTATGAAACTTAGGAAAGCTCCATTTGATAAGATTAGGGTAGATTGGGAACAGGAATTGGGGCTTACCATTTCTGTGGATGATTGGGGGCAGATTTTACAATTAGTTAATACTTCTTCTATTTGTGCTAAACATTCCCTAATTCAATTTAAAGTGGTGCATAGAGCACATATGTCCAAAGATAAGTTAGCGCGTTTTTACTCGCATATTAATCCTTTCTGTGATAGATGTTCGGGGCAGATAGCCTCTTTAACTCATATGTTTTGGTCTTGCCCTACTTTGGAAACTTTTTGGAGAGATATTTTCAATATTATTTCTAAGGTATTAAATATAGATATCTCTCCTCACCCTATTACTGCTATCTTTGGACTACCTAAAATTTCTAGTAATCTTTCCCCTTCAGCCCGTAGAATGATTGCATTTCTTACTTTAATGGCGAAAAGATGTATTTTACAACATTGGAAAGAGCTTAATGCTCCAACTACCTTTTTTTGGTTTTCTCAGACGATTTTATGTTTGAATCTGGAGAAAATTAGAAGTAACCTTTATGATTCTTCATTTAAATTTGAACAGATTTGGGGACCTTTTATTCGATATTTTCATTTAATGTAATATTTACCCTTCTTGTTTTTTCTTCACTGTTTTAATGGAGGTCGGGATTGAGGACGTGATTTTAAGTTTAACTCTGTTTGGTTTCAAGTTAGCCCATTGCTTTGCTTTGCTTTTAGTTAGTTGCACGGTGGGTTTTTTTTGGGGGGTTTTTTTTTTTTCTTTTTTTTCCATTGATATATATAAAATCTAGTATACTATTATGTTATCTTGGTTTCTTATGCTTAAATTACATTGTTTGTAGTATTTTCTTTTTGGTATTGTTATCTTTTGGAATTTTATTATACTTTAACATTGTATTAATGTTTATATGGCTTACCTTTTTTGTATACTTAATAAAAAGATTTAAAAAGAAAAAGATAACTTGCATAAAATTCTACTTTGTTCATTTGGGCTACAAGTGAAATGAGCTTGGATTGTAAACAGATTTTAACAAGAGAACTGATTCAACATATAAAGCAGGCATTCCCAACCTTTTTTAATGCCATGGTCCCTTGCCATCACTGAGGGTATGTGGGCCCCAGGTTGGGAACCTCTGATCTAAAGGGTCTGAGCATATCTGGGTACCTGCTGAAAAGTTTGAGGAATCCGCTTTCAGAGATATCTGCCCACATACTTGTGCTTCAAGGACCACCCTGCTCCTTTTCCTGAATTGGCATGTTCTTTCAGATGTGCAGTTCCATTATTGTGTGGTATCAAAACAAGGTCCTTTGCTGATTCAAAGATTCATTTATTATCGAAGTGTTCTCCGTATAGCCCCAAGACTAAGGAAGAAAAGAACAGCATGATCAACCCCCAAATCCTCACTCGCCACACAAAAAAGTAAACAAAAATGGAATAATTATGTCTGCCCCCAAAATCCCCCACCCCCCATACAAAAAAGATAAAGATTGGTGGGGGGGGGGGAGAAACAGTTTTTAATTTTAACACTTGGGGGCGGGGGGGTGTCTTTAGTCCAAGTCCATATCCAAAATGTAGAAAATCTGGGTAACATTCTCCAGGCCCAGTGGCAGGCTGTCCCCTCGGGTTGCAGAGTGATCCCCAGCGAGCAAAAGGCAAGTAACCAGCACTCACCTTCCACACTCACTTTGATGTTTCAATCTCCCTTGTCGCTTAAAGGGTTCACAGCCAGCCCACGCTTGCCACCTCTGCCTCTCGGAAACTGCAGAGTGCTGGGACACTCGAATGATCTCCCAAACTGCAAATCACAGGCTCCCAACAGTTGCAGAAGCACGTTCAAGATGAAAAAAACGAATGTAAAAGATGTAACAACCAGATGTTGATTGAAGGAGTGTTGTGCACAGGTGCCTTCTTGACAGGATTTGGTCTTTTCTGTGTATCCATTATGGCAGGTCATTCTTATGATTTGGTGCTAACAATTAAGAGGAACAAAGAACAATATTATTTGAAATGGACTAGTCTCACTCAGACAAATCAATTATGATTTATTTAGGTACGTGACAGGCTGAATGTTTCAACATTCACGCATTTGTTTGTAACTTCCATACACGTCAGAAGAAATAGATTATTGGATTGGTGGTTTAGTGGAGGGAATTATGTTGATGTTTAACATGGCCTTTGGGGACAAATTTTAAAACTCAGGTTAATTCTTAACATGATTTTTTGTCCCTAATATATTTGCTGAGTGCAACAGGCTAAAATTGCATAAAACACTGATGCTCTTCACGCAAGAGCGTGGGGTAGGTGCAGTAGTGAAGTGGTCTTGTTATTATTTTACTCTGCTAAATTCCTTTATGCTTTAGTCAAAATTTCCTTTTCAGTAAATTCATTTATTCTCTAATTATTACCCTGGGACCCAGATGTTGGATTTCAAGCATTTAAACAGTCTTCAATTTTGTGTAATTCCCAAATTAAGACTGATGGGAATAAATATATATAACTGCCTAATAAGAGAGTAACCTTTCTTTAGTGTCTTGATTCATGTATTAACTTCAAAATGAAATGGCATGTCATAATTTGATAAATTCTGACTTAATGGCATTAAGAACAGCTTGACATATTCTAATGAAGTTTAATTTCTCAAGTGAATTTTAACAGGGAAAAGTTGTTTTAATAGTCCTTGCTATCTTGAGGCAAATGCGATATTAAGAAAAATAGATCTTTAGGCCGATTTTCTGACTGGAAATGTTTCAGTCACTGTGTATGAACTCTATTTGGACACTATGCTGCCTAACTGGGGCAGGACACTGTTGCTGAACAGTTTCTGACTAGCGTCAGATGCATGCGCTTGTGTGGCGGTAAACACTTCATCGTGCTTAGAGCGAACAGATTTTAAATAGTGCCAGTTCCATTCAAAAAGCAGTGAATCTTGTCACTGATAATTGGGGAGAAATGATCAGTAAGACATTTCAGAGCCAGCATGGTTTCAGGAGTTCTGCTTTGAAGATGCCAGATACAGCTGTGAATGAAAATGAAACTATTTCACTACTTCAAGTCAGGAACTACGGAGGATTTGAAGGTATCAACAATCACCTGGAATACTACAATAAAAATGAAGATTTGGATGATGCGATCATCTAAAACATTGTATGAAGGCAGTCCATTATCTGCATGAGGTGTTGTGCTGATTTTGTTCACTTGCAGTCAAATGAACATACACTGTATGGATTCCTCCATTGATAACTGTTAGTTTTATAATAGTGTAGTGGTTCTGATAGTGTTTTGATTTGTTCTGTATGTTTTTTAAATGCATAAATTGTTATTCAGTTAAATAGTAGTTTATCTCTTTTATACCATAACTATTTTCATGAAACTTTGGCTAATTGGGACAACTGCTTAATTGGGCCAAAATATACTGGTCCAGATGTGTCCCAATTAACCAGAATCCAATGTATGACAATGTGGAAAGAAGGAATAAAAAGGGTTAATTTTCAGGCTGTCTGAAACCAGTGAGGGAGTTAATGGGGGATCAGTCCTGAGCCCTTAGCTATTTGCTGTTTCTTTTAATAGCCTGGACTTGTTACGTGCTGTACTTTAGCCAGAATTTGTTGATAATAAAAAGCTAGGTGCAAAGGTGAGTTGTTGGAAGGATAGTATCTGCAACGCATTATAGGCAGTTCAAACAAGTAGACAAGCTAGTGGTTGGATTATGCAATTTGGTATGAGGAATAGTAAATATTTGCTAAACATTGAGAACATGGCAAATTCTGATACAGAACAGTGCTGCAAGAGAACAGAAAATGAACCTGTCAGCTAAGGAATATCAGCATTTTTAAGTAAGGTAGCTGTCGATTTGTGATTGCTCTTATATCTCTGGTTAAGCTGCCTTGACCTTTGAAGAGCAATTCTAAGAAACATTGTTTGACAGTTGGTGTTGCATGTTAATGCTCTCCACTATTCAGTCTTGCAATGTCATTTTTTTTCAGGTTTTGGAAAATTTGGGAAAATCTTTCTAAGCAGAGGGTTTGTGCCATGTAAATGGAGATAAATAATTATGATGACAGAAAACTTGTTAATTCCCTTTCTGTGAAAATAATACCTTAAAGTATAAAGCTCCGACTGAGCCAGAAGATGCCCAGACATGCAACATCTGTAGTTCTTTCATTAGAAGATAGCCTTAACTGGCATTTTAGGTCATTCATGAACTTAATACATGGTGAGGCAAGGCAGAATAAGTTTCTACCAGATGTCTGGTTTTGAATAAACCAGAACTTTTTCCATAAATCCCAATCTCTAAAGCTGAAAATCAAGCATGCCACAATACCAAGTTGTGGCCATTACTTTGTCTTGCAAATATTCCTGAATCTGTTTGAGATAGGTGGGCCTCGGCCTGTGCATGGTACACAGTTAGAAAACATTGAAAAATGTAACAATTCAGCAATTGTTAGAGGTAACCAGTGGAAGTATTTTAGCCAGATAGATTTTTCACCTGTATTAGTCAATCCATTTGATATATTAAAATTATTTACTTTCCAGGCTGCAGGTGAGAAATACGAGCTTGCGGCAACATCAGAAAATGCCAAGCGGACAAAGAAAGACAAGAAGTCAAAGACTGTGGATATGGATGATCTTAAGAAAGAAGTTGCATTGGTACAGATATTTTTCTTTGCCCACTTTTGAGTTCCTTGATTCATTTGAAAAATACTTGGGATTATCTAATGCTCAGTTTTCCTGTTCCAGGATGATCATAAACTGAGCCTGGATGACCTCCACCAGAAATATGGGACTGACCTGACACGGGTAAGCATGCTTTATTGGTTCTGAGGCAACGAACGAGTAATTCCAGTTTAAAATGGTCTCATCTCTCTACCTGACCTCCTATCTTTGATCTCTGTAAGCTTCTCCATTACTAAACATCCTTATTATTTTTTGTGTATCTTATTCCTCCCTTCTTGTACACTGCTCTCTGCCAATTTTGTACTACCATTACCAGAAGTCCCTTCTACAAAACCAATGCTGCTACTTATTTCAAGATATTATCACTCCTTTGTGACTGTCTTGTGTGAATCTATTTATAATTATAATTGTGAAGTGCTTCAGTATACTTTTCTACACTTGAATCTGTTATCAATCTTGTAAAGTATTTTGTTTCTCTTTCACATCTTTGACAAAGCTGTGTTGTTCTTCATGCATGTTTAACGTTCTATGTGGATTGATGTTGAAGCTTCTCAAAAGGTTGCGCTCATTCAAGGTTCATGATTGTTGTTACAGGTCCAGTGCAGCATTAAAACAACATGCACAATGGGGAAAAAGTTATACAGGCTGATTATATATTACTATATATTTAGTGATGGTGGGGTGGCTTATTGCATAGAGTTGATCAACCCGATTGCTTGGGGAGAGGGTTGGTAACTGTTTGAGTCTAGTGGTCCTGGTGTGGTTACTACATAATCTCTTCCTTGATGGGAGAGGGGCGCAATCCAAAAACAGGGTGGGTGGACTTATTCATGTTATTGCAGGCCCAATGTGTAATATACATATACACACACAATTGTACTTCTCATCAGTACTGAGTATACCATTTAAACAATCACAGGCTGGATTCAAAAAGTACGTGAACCTGTAGGGTGATGCCTTCTACAAAACCTATTTGGAGTCAGGTGTTCCAATCAATGGGATAAGATTGGAGGTGTGGTTGCAGAGGTGTCCTGCCCTATATTTAAGAAAAAGACATTCAAAATCAGGTTACTGACAGTGCCCACACTTCTCAAGAATATCTGTTTGTGTACCATGCCTTGATCAAAGCAACTTTCAGAGGACCTTAAAAGAAGAATTGTAGTGATGCATGAAGCTGGAAAAAGCTACAAAAGCATTTCTAAAGACTTGGGTGTTCATCAGACCACAGTGAGAAATTGTCTACAAATGGAGGAAATTCAGTACTGTTGCTTTGCAGGAGTGGGCATCCTGCGAAGATCACACCAAGAGCATAATGTGCAATGCTGAAGAAAGTGTAAAAGAACCCTAGGGTAACAGCAAAAGACCTGCAGAAATCTTTAGAACTTGCGAAAGTCTCTGCTCATGTGTCCACTGTAAGGAAAATCACTGAACAAGAATGGTATTCATGGAAGGATATTACAGAGGAAACCACTGCTCTCCGTAAAAAGATATTGGTGCACGTCTTAAGCTTGCAAAAAGCCACTTGGGCATTCCACAACACTTTTGGGTCAATGTTCCGTGGACAGACGAGACAAAAGTTGAACTTTTTGGCAGAAATCACACCACTGTATTTGGAGGATAAAGGGCACTGCCCACCAAAACCACATCTCAACTGTGAAAGGAGCATTAGAGTTTGGGGCTGCTTTGCTGTCTCAGTGCCTGGGTAGCTTGCAGTTGTTGAGGGAAGAATGAATTCAAAATTGTATCAGCACATCCTACAGCAGAATGTCAGGGTAGTGGTCTGTCACCTGAAGCTTAATAGAAGTTGGATCATGCAACAAGAGAATGATCCGAAAGACGAGTAAATCAACAACAGAATGGTTCAAAAAGAAGAAAATTTGTGTTTTAGAATGGCCAAGTCGGAGTTCTTCACTGCCTGCTGTACCTGCATGCTTACTTTCAGTGACTGATGAACAAGAACACCTAGATTTCTCTGTACTTCCCCTTTTTCCTAACTTGACACCATTCAAATAGTAATCTGCCTTCATATGCTTGCCACTAAAGTGGATAACCTCACATTTATCCACATTAAACTGCATCTGCCCACTCACCCAACCTGTCAAAGTCACCCTGCATTATCATGACATCCTCCACACATTTCACACTGCCACCCAGCTTTGTGTTATCTGCAAATTCGCTAATGTTACTTTTAATCCCTTCATCTAAATCATTAATGTATATTGCAAATAGCTGCGGTCCCAGCACTGAGCCTTGTGGTACCCCACTAGTCACCGCCTGCCATTCTGAAAGGGACCCGTTAATCCCTACTGTTTCCTGTCTGCCAATCAATTTACTATCTGTCAGTACCCTACCCCTAATACCTTGTGTTCTAATTTTGCCCACTAATCTCCTATGTGGGAACTTATCAAAGGCTTTCTGAAACTCCAGGTACACTACATCCACTGGCTCTCCCTTGTCCATTTTCATAGTCACATCCTCAAAAAAAAAAAAAAATTCCAGAAGATTAGTCAAGCATGATTTTCCCTTCGTAAATCCATGCTGACTCGGACTGATCCTGTTACTGCTATCCAAATGTGCCGCTATTTCATCCTTTATAACTGACTCCAGCATCTTCCCCACCACTGATGCTAACTGGTCTAAAATTCCCTGTTTTCTCTCTCCCTCCTTTCTTAAGTGGGATAACACTAGCTACCCTCCAGTCCTCAGGAACTGATCCTGAATCTATAGAACATTGGAAAATGATTACCAGTGTGTCCACGATTTCTAGAGCCACCTCCTTAAGTATCCTGGGTTGCAGACCATCAGGCCCTGGGGATTTATCAGCCTTCAGTCCCATCAGTCTATCCAACACCATTTTCTGCCTAATGTGAATCTCGTTCAGTTCCTCCGTTACCCTTGGTCCTCTGGCCACTATTACCTCTGGGAGATTGTGTCTTCCCTAGTGAAGATATCCAAAGTACCTGTTCAACTCATCTGTCATTTCCTTTGACTTAGATGAAAATCAGACCAGATTTTGAGTAATTACTACAGAAAACCAGGCAAAGGGTTCACAAAAATGTGTATGTATGTATACTTTTATTTTAAAAGCCATTTTTGGATGGTTCTATAAGTCTTTTCAAAGGTCGTATAACTTGTAGGCAATATATTTCTGAATACATAATCCAGTCTTGCAAATGTGATTTTACTGATTAGTATTACCTAAACAACACGCTGGAGGAACCCAGCAGGTCGGCAGCATCCGTGGAAAAGATTGGTCGACGTTTCAGGCCAGAACCCTTCGTCAGGATCTAAAACTAAGTTTTATTACCTAAAACTTGATGACCTTCTGATTTCTTCCCATGTGTCATTTGTGCAAATATCAATTTGTTTCATTACAAAAAGCCATCAGTTGGGCATTTGCCAGCCTTTCCTAATAATTAGACATGCTTTTTTCCAACATTGGCTTGTTAATTGGAGGACATTGTGTAGTATTTTCCCATACTTACGACTGAGTGTTGTGTATTTTAAAGACAGTTTGGTGTGCTGAGCTAATTAAATTTATCATACAATCAGTTGTTGTCTGAGCAAAGTGGTGTTCACATAGGAGAGATCTACCTCAAAGTATTCCTTTATCTCGAGTTGAACTGGGTGATCTGGCATTGTGATTGTTAGATGGTGTAATTTCTGGGTGAGTTGGATAAAAACAAAACTTGCCTTCATTGTCAAACGAAGTTGTTTTGTTTAGTCTCAAGGAAGTTAGTCCAGATAATGCTGTTCATGCAGTGAAGGCATAGTTCAGGGTAATTTGATCCACACTGAACAGGAGAACAAACTTTCAACCGTTTCAGTATTGAGTCACACTTCCTATCTAATGATTTTTCACATTTCACAATCTATATTGCTGATGATTTCCTACTCAATCCTGCAGTTTTTTTCCAGAAAAAAAATCTGATTTCTTTTGTTAACTTGTAAAATGGTAGCTGTTTTCACTTGTTTTTTTATCATTGCAAATCTTGCATGGATCTGCATTAATAGGGACAAAGGATAATGTATCACAGCTATCAAATCTATTGTCTTAGCATAATTTTGTAGTGTATTATAAAATATGATTCATAACCTAGGACAAATATTACCACTTAGTTACATTAGGATCCAGTTGGGAAAATTCTTCAGTGTCTTCTACACAGGCTGCGAGTGTTTTCATAACCCTCCTCAGCTACCTCAATAGAGAAAAAATGTCTTTTCTGCAGCACTAGGCTTAGTTGTACTGATTATTATCAGTCAGTCAAATCCTATCTGGAGACAAAAGGAAACACAGATGCTAGAATCTGAGGGAACAACTAGTATGCTAGAGGGATTCAGCAGGTCAAACATCTGTGGAAATATATGGGGGGGGCAGAATGAGAATTGTTGATGTTTCATGTCTAAATCCAGAATTAGAACAAAAGATTGAGAGAAAAGTATGGCCAGATTAAAGAGGAGAGGGGGAAGGTTGAGATTGGGGCCAGTATGATTAGTGGAAGGAGGAGTGAAGGATGATGGACTGATAGACCATGTAGGGTAGGAATTGAGGTGGGAGTCAGAGCCAGGTAATAGGTGGAAGCAGGTGATGTCAAAAAGAGGACAGATAACCCCAGGTGGGGGAGGGGAGGGTGAAAGCAGAAACAGCTGCTGATGGATAAGTGGGAACATGGTGCTGGAATCTGGTAAAGATGACGAAAGCCATTACAGGAGAGGTGAGGGGCAGATGGAGGAGGGGTTTAGTTGGGTGAAATGTGTGGGTAGTTGGCAGATGGGCACGGAAAAGTTGGTAAAGAAAGTGGTTGATCAGGGGGCATGGTTATGGGAAATGGAACAAAAGTGAGAGCAGCGGGGGAGCGGAAGGGGGCAGAGAGGGTGTAGAGAAATGCAGTACATAAAGTTTACTGAAACTGGAAAATTCAGTGTTTCTGTCACTAGCCATGGGAAAGCTAAAGCAGGTATCAGTATAAGACCGTAAGACATAGGAGCAGAATTAGGCCTTTCAACCCATTGAGTCAGCTGCATCTTTCCGTCATGGCTGATCCCAGATCCCATTTAATCCCAATCACCTGCCTTCTTGTTAGATCCCTTAATATCCTGACCGATCAGGAAGTAATCAACTTCTGCTTTCAATATACCCACGGATTTGGCCTCAGCCGCATTCTGTGGCAGAGCATTCCACCTATTCACCACTCTTTGGCTAAACAAAAAAAAAATCCTCCTTCTGAAAGGTTGCCCCTCAGTTTTGAGTCTGTGCCCTCTAGACCTGGTACCCCCACTGGAGTAAATGTCCTTTCCACATCCACCTTATGCAATCCTTTCAATATTCGGTAGGTTTCAATGAAATCCCCATGCATTCTTCTAAATTCCAGTGAGTACTGGCCCAAAGCTGCCAAATGCTCTTGAGGTGTTAACCCCTTCATTCCTGGAATCATCCTTGTGTACCTCTGGACTCTCCAATGACAACGTATCCTTTCTGAGACAACGCATCCTTTCTGGGCCCGACACTGTTGACGATACAAGTGGCCTGACCAGTGTCTTATAAAGCTTCAGCATTATCACCTTGTTTTATATTGTTTCCCTTGAAATGCCAACGTTGCTTTTGCCTTCTTTCCTGCAGACTCAAACTGTGAATTAACCTTTTGGGAGTCTTGCATGAGAAGTCCCAAGTCCCCTTGCACCTCTGATGTTTAAACCTTCTCCCCATTTAGATAACAGTCCGCATTATTGTTCCTTTTACCAAAATGCATTATCATACTTTTCCCAACACTATTCCATCTGCTACTTTTTTGTAGCACTGGAGCTCCTGTAGAAAATTTTCTGTTACCGCCAGCCAGCAGAGCAACAAGCCCCAAATCTAACCCAAGGTTGCAAATTTGTACCACTAAAACACTTGAGTTTGCACAACTTGACTAAGGCCTCTGTTCTTGGTGGTCATCCTATGATATTCTTGCATACAACTTGTCATTGTGGTTATGCTTGATGGTTGTAATTGATTGTGAAATCTCAGGTACACCCTGGAGGATTATATGGTTATGTGTCCATGTAATTTTGTTTATGAATTGTATGACCACACATTATCTCATTTAACATGAAGGATATAGTGTAGCTGTTTCTAGAACTGCCTGTCATCGCTGTCCTGATTTACAATACAAAGCCATTCCAGCCAAGTCCCTCTGTTCAGGCAGCAGTGCTGACAACTTGATGTTTTTCTAGAGGTGAATCCTGGCAGCTACTACCTCACGGTCAATACTGTTGTGGCTTTCACTGACACACCACTCAGATTCGTGTTTGTGTCTGTGCATATTTTTATTGGTTCACTTGCATGGACAGGCAGTTGTCCTTGTGTCTCAAGCCAGGAAGTGATTTTATGTAGCCAATATTAGATTTGTGTTATTGTTCCATCTTGGCATTGAAAAGAATGAATCTTGAAAATTTCAGAGGCATGATAGGGGCAATTTGTCTATGGGTTTATAGAAAAGTACAAGAATCTGAAATTTCATTGTCTGAAAAATAAAGATTGAACATGTGTTTGGAGAATGTATGACACAAGTTCTCCCTGAGATACAAATGGCTGACTTATAGACTGCATGTACATACAATCAAACTTTTGGGAGATTGAGATGGATGAGGGTGGATTTTCTGGCTGCCATTTGCTGGCACAGGTATCTTCTGCTAGATATCAACAGGGTGTTTTCATGAGCTTTGTTCTTCCTTCCCACCCGAGCAGAGCTGGGAGTGCTTAGCATGCTCACCCACTGAGTCACTGAAGCCAGCTGGTGGTAGTTCTTCCCATTCTTATTTGATCTCCCTGTGCAGCTGCTTTTATGGTGATCTCCTGTACTTTTTGATCCTTTCCCACTTTCAGACAGTTAAGGTTGCAATCAATTCTCAGGATTTGTAACTGTGTAGAAATAGGACATCATACAAATGTGTAGTATTTCTGTTTCTAAAAATAGGTCAAAATATTATCTATTAAAGAATTGGATTTGCATACTTTTTAATATTTTTAATTTTTTGTTTATCATTTTGAAATTTTCTCTGCAGATAATTTTCCGGGATATATTTGTGGTGACATAACCTTCTGAGTTGCTGTATGGAAAAAGATTACTTGAATATTTAGAGGGCATTTGAAATTCTAGTAAAGCAGTATGTCACAGTCAATGGAAAGGAATAGGTATTAAACATTAAAAAGTTTAAAATCTGAAAGACAACTGCTGTTCATTTTTATTTTAGGGTCTCAGTACTACTCGTGCCAAGGAGATTCTTGCTCGTGATGGCCCTAATGCACTAACGCCACCTCCCACAACTCCTGAGTGGGTAAAGTTCTGTAAGCAGCTCTTTGGTGGCTTCTCAATCCTTCTGTGGATTGGTGCAATTCTTTGCTTTCTAGCCTATGGTATTCAGGCTGCAACTACGGAAAGTCCAGTAAATGATAACGTGAGTTGTGCTTTATTTTTATCACTAAAGTTGATACTATCCTGTAGTTATTAAGTTGGTGATTTCTATATGTACTTGGTGACTTTTGCAGTTATACCTCGGAATTGTGTTGTCTACTGTGGTCATAATAACTGGCTGCTTCTCATACTACCAAGAAGCTAAGAGCTCAAGAATCATGGATTCTTTCAAGAACATGGTACCCCAGGTGAGTCTTGCCATAATGCAGTAATGTAGATATAAAATATATAGCAAATTAGTGCCTGCAATGATATTTTGGTTTGGTTTATCATTGCTAGCAAGCCCTGGTCATCAGAGATGGAGAGAAGAGCCTTATTAATGCTGAGCAGGTGGTTCTTGGAGATCTAGTAGAGGTAAAAGGTGGCGACCGTATTCCTGCAGACTTGCGAATAATTTCTGCACATGGTTGCAAGGTATGTATAATTAATGAATTATATGAATTAACTGATAGATGACACATCATTTATGTTGATTTTGATTACATGCTGTTCCGTGTCTCCTTGGTGAAGGTTTTAGCAGAATTTTCTTCAGTGAAGTTTTACTGCCTTGATTGAATGGGACAGGTTGCCTTTCATACAGTTATAATTACTTATTTTGCGTGTTTGCTCAGAGCTGCAGAGAAAGTAGTATCCACAAAAATAAATGTTGCAGAGTAACCTAGCTGTTGCATGATACCTTCCAAAAGCTTATAATGCGACAGAGCCCAGAATAATTACTACTGTTCACCTGTCTAAAAAGATTGAGTTCTGTGATCCCTTTTTCAAAGAGGATGTCAATCATTATGGCACTGCTGAGATGTGAAACTTTGGAGAAAGTATCTGGCCTCAGAACAAGAGAAAATCTGCTGATGTTGGAAATCAAAGTAGTACACACAAAATACTGTAGTTATAGACATCTATAGATGCTGCCTAGCCTGCTGAGTTCCTCCAGCATTTGTGTGTATTAACCTGCCCTCAGGAATTTGGAGAGGAGCAGGAAACAATTGGATGAGGGAGGAAAGAATAAAATGAAAATTTTGTCAATGATCTAATTGATCCTTTAATTAAACTTAGATTATCTAAATTTTGCATGGGAAATGCCATAAATAGAAAAAGCTCATGATTGATTTTGATTTGCGGAGATGATCAGTCCATATCATATCAGGTTCAAAGGACTAAGTATTATTTGCTTTATTCCTAATGTGCTGAGTCAATGGTATTCTTTAGAATGGACAAACCATTAATCAAGCAGGCTCCAAACTGACTGAGTTCAAAATGTAGGATTTCTGTATTGAGCTCCAGGTTCCTCCCTTCTATCCAGAGGAAATGTGCGCAGCCGTAGGAATGTACTAACTCCACAAATAGCGCTAAAGATCAAGATTGAACATTAGTCATGGACCTGTGTGTAGAAGCAATTTTTGCTGTGTTCCCCTGCCTTTTGAAGATAGATTTTACTTGCTCGTGGCAGGAGTATGTGGTAAATTTAGCCCATAAAGTGATTGACAGTGTAGATCATTGTATTACCTTTTCCAACTGTACTTCTGATTATGGTAACTTATAAATTATGTATGTTCTGGTTGGTTAAGGAATGTGCAACAAAAGATGTTATGCATTTGTCCTGTCAAAAAAAGGCCCAGCATATTGAGTTTGGTAAACAACAGAAATTTGGGTTCAAACTAACAATCCTGTTGCATAAAACCAGATATAATCTTGTCCAAAACTAAGACTCTTTTAAAAAATTTTCTTTTAGGTGGACAATTCTTCATTAACAGGAGAATCTGAACCTCAGACGAGATCTCCTGAATGTTCCAGTGATAATCCCCTGGAGACTCGAAACATTGCATTCTTTTCTACTAATTGTGTTGAAGGTATAACTGAATGTTATTGAGTGACTTCAAAATTTCTTGTTGGATTTGGATGAACTGTGTTAGATTTGAGTTGATCATTATAGGTTCAAGCCACACAAATGTAAACACAATCTGGTTTAATGCTATAGAAAGCAGCATGATAACAGCATGTACTTATGGGGGTTCTTCAAGATGGTTGTAAACAAAAAAAAAGCCATGCTCTGTTTCTATTTGCACTGACCAAAACTCATCTTTCCACTAACCAGTCAAATTAACGTGATAATTTATCACCATTGATAATCATAGGAGCTTGTGCTTTTGAACTTCAGGAGCACGAGTCTGACATTGTCTTTAAAAGCTTTGCACAAAGACTTGGGCAGCATGGAAACTGGTCCCAGGCCTATCTCGTCTATGCTGACTGTTTTTCGAAAGGCATTGCATAAACGGGAATTTTTTTCCATAAAGCAATGATGTCACTTTTGTTAATTTAGGTACTGCTCGAGGTGTTGTTATCAATACGGGTGACCGTACTGTTATGGGCAGAATTGCGACTTTAGCATCTGGGCTGGAGGTTGGACGGACTCCAATTGCTATTGAGATTGAGCATTTCATCCACATCATCACTGGAGTAGCAGTCTTCCTTGGTGTGACCTTCTTCATTCTCTCACTCATCTTGGGATACAGCTCGCTGGAAGCAGTCATCTTCTTGATTGGAATCATTGTCGCTAATGTACCGGAGGGATTACTTGCTACTGTGACGGTATGTGATGGCATTGCATTTTCATTTTTGTTCAGCTGGATTTTTGGTTAACCTATTGTGGAATCTGGCTATTTACATCTCTTTCATCATTCTGCATGTAGAAGAAATTGGACAATACACCAGTGATTCCAGGGAAATGTGATTGGCATGGTACTATGTTATTTGAAGGAAAATGTCTTTGAAGACTGAGCAATTTATAATAATTCTGTCATATTTTAATAGTGAAATTGATCAACAAGTACTGTACTTGATAGATTATCATACTGCTAGCCACTGCAATTGTCAAATAATCAATTTTGTCTTGTTTCCAGGTATGTCTAACCCTGACAGCTAAACGTATGGCACGGAAAAACTGCCTGGTGAAGAATCTTGAAGCTGTTGAGACACTGGGATCCACCTCTACCATCTGCTCAGACAAAACTGGAACATTAACACAAAATCGAATGACTGTTGCTCACATGTGGTTTGACAACCAGGTTCATGAAGCTGATACAACTGAAAACCAGAGTGGTAAACAATACTTTTTTGGGTGGATGAAACTACCTCTTTTGGCTGAATATTATAAAGGAGACCTTTATAATATTTCCTTGTGACTTTTATTGCTTAAATATTCATGAGACACAGGTACAAGTGTTTAGTTTGGGAAATCTGTAGTTTGGAGGAAAAAAAGTCTTGGCTGCCCCTTTCTGTCAAATCTAGCCAGTTATATAAGTAAATTTTTGGCAAGTTTGAAATATACTGTTGTAATTGATTATACAAAAGCACAATTAGAGAATTTGGTAAAGGAAGGTGAAGAGAAGCTTGCAGATATTGCTTTAGCTACCCTGAGATATCAGTAAGGCAATTAGGTTATGCAGTTTACCAACATCTACTGTTCATGACAGATGAATTAATTTTTCTCCCCACCCCCTTTACCTCTTTCAATTTTTTGGTATTCATGTGAACTAGCTTAACTTGCAGATATAGAGACAGGAATTGGACTCATACTGCATATAAACAGGTTCACTGTGCCTATGCTGCAGTCAGATATCCATCTACAATCATAATTTTACCTTTTGCATTCCCATCAACTGTATTGCCTGTATCCTATCCTCCACAACATTGATTCTAATGCCACTCACATATGATGGGGGCAATTTGCAGTTCCCAAATTATCTCCCAACTAGCATGTCTTAGACTTGTGGGAGAAAATCCAGACAGTCACAGGGAAAATGTATTTTCACTAACAGGATGGAACTTGGAGTTCCGGCAAAATGAGGAAGTATAACAAATGACTGCTGTACAGTACCACCCATAGAGAGACTTTGATTCATTTTGACTAGCCTCCTTGTCAAAACCTTTATTCAGATAACATTTTTAAAGTTATAGAAATTAAAAGGGTACAGCACTGCAAAAGTCTTGGGCATGCTCACTTTATATATTATGTATATAAAATTTGTGTATTTTATATATATATACACACAGACACACACAGACACACACAGACACACACAGACACACACAGACACACACAGACACACACAGACACACACACACACACACACACACACACACACACACACACACACACCCCCCCCCCCAAGACTTTTACACTATACTGTACAGTTTGAACACTTGGGGAAATGTGAAGGCACACAAACCACCTTACCTATGTTTGACCTTCATAGGTGTTTCTTTTGACAAGACTTCTCCAACTTGGGCTGCCCTTTCCCGCATCGCTGCACTGTGCAACAGGGCAGTCTTCCAGGCAGGACAAGAAAATGTGCCAATCTTGAAGGTAAGCTCAATTTTGTGTGTGGACTCCAATCAGATTGGTCTTGCGAAGATGGTGATAGAAATTTTGTGGTATTGACTGCAGAATTAAACCATGGTAGTTTCTATCCAAAGCTTAGTCAGAAACTTATTTGGAAGAAGCAGAATTAAATTTGGGAAAAGAAATGCCAGGATCTAAATTAAGATATAATGTTATGTCCTTGGTCACTACACCCACAACAGATAAAATAATAATGCATGTTTATGTTTTCTATGCTGTACAAGGGTTTTTGGAGATAGTTAAATATCAAAGTCTTGAGGTAATAACTATATCCTGAAATTATTTATTACATTTCACTCCAAGACTAATGCTGATCTTGGAGCATCTGAGTACTTCAGTTAGTTTTGCTAATCGCTGTTGAATGCCAATATATATTGTAACTAAACCAGTCATTATTAATTTTAATTATTGTTTTCAATCAGAGAAGTGTTGCTGGAGATGCTTCTGAATCTGCTCTCTTGAAGTGTATTGAGTTGTGTTGTGGATCAGTTGAGCAAATGAGGTCACGCAACCCGAAAATTGTGGAAATACCATTCAACTCCACCAATAAATATCAGGTAAATGGAGCTACAAAGCTGAGCACAGGAAAGCTAGTAGGATGCTAATTGAAAGGAGGCCAGTAACAGTTTGAGACTGGATCTGCACAGAATCAGTATTTTTTACTTTTTAAGAGCAAGATGTGATGCCATTTCGTTAGCATCTTTGAAGATCTAATTGAGAAGAGCATCTCCAAATGATAAATCCTTGACAAATCATTGCTGGGTGTGATTGGGATGTGGTGTCTATATAGGTTCAACTTTAGATGAATAATTTAAAAAAAAAAATTCCAATCTGGTAATAGTTTACAAAAGCACAATGCAGCAATTTAAGAATAAAATGTTTTTATCATAATAGTCCACCTCTGTTTGGTTCTTTCTGGATAATTCCATAAGCATTATTTAAGAGACTACTTCTGGTTTAAATTCTTTTCTGATCTGGAAACTATTATTGAATAGAAAGAGATGCTGGAAAATATAAGCAAGACAGGCAGCATCCATGTGAAAAGAAATGCATAACATTTTGGTCAAAAAGTCTTCATCAGAACTGGAATGGAGGCAAAAGAGCTGGTAAGGTTGCAGATTGGGAGGAAAAGGGTATGTTTATATTGAGATAAAGTTATAAAAGAGATTTTGTCCATGAGTGAATGGGAACAGTTCTGACTTGGTAGGCCAGTAATCCTGTTTAACAATCCTACATTCCTTTGTTGTGTCCTACAGTTGTTCCCATGCACTCATTGATCAGCTAACGCTGTTTACCCCTCACCCATGTGGTTACCCCAGTTACAACCTATCAGAGACGTTGCTGACCCTAGAGCTTGATAGTCTCCTTGTCAGTTCTGGTGAAGCGCTTCAACCTGAAACATTGACCCGGCTTTGCTTCCCACTGTCATTGAGACTGTTTTGTTCTGATAATTTTGTCTTCAGTTATCTATACATGAGAATGAAAAAGGAGACAGCCGCTACCTGTTGGTGATGAAGGGAGCACCAGAACGGATTCTAGACCGCTGCTCCACTATCCTTCTAAATGGCGAAGATAAACCATTGACTGAGGAAATGAAGGATGCTTTCCAGAATGCCTACTTGGAGCTGGGTGGCTTGGGAGAGAGAGTGCTAGGTGAGCATTGAAATCTCAGTCTGGGGGAAAGGATGATGAAACCTGGCCAACTAGGGGACTTAGATTATCTGATCCAGAAACAGTGATTTTCATAGAATGTATTTGGTTCACAAATATTGCCTCGGGGTATGAAATCTGCTGCCCTTATCTGATCTAGCCTGTGTATGAGTACAGACCCCCTACTCAGGGCTAACCATTTGGTTGGATAAAAAACTTTTCCATTAAATTATAAGAATGAAAATGGATGAATCAGATGCACTGAGTTCAGTGTCTGATTACTTCCAGCCCACTCCACTCTATAAGAGCATCTAAATTGATATCATACGCACTAGCCATATAATGGTTTAATGTAACCATTTTTATAGAATTAACTTGCAGCTAATGTCCTCATTCCTTCCATCACGTTTCTTAAGTACTACTTCCACAAGCAAGGCAGACGGAGCAGACTTAGTACTATTTAGTAAACAGTCAGAAGGAATTCAACTCCTAAGATGCCATACGCCACAATTCTAGCATCAAGTCAAATACAGGAAGCACCATCCCCCTTCTCGGCTAAGCAATCAGTTCTGTTCCATTTTGAATCAAATTTGAAAGAGCCACTGAAATTTGGAATGGAATGTACTCTGGATAAGATCTAACAGCAACAATGGAATTGTATATCATTGTAAAATATACTACATAGCCTGGAATACTTATCACCATCAATATAAAGTCATGGATCCAACCACAGATCAGCACAGGGTTTGCATGTGCGCTGAATTCCAAATGGGTCCATTTGAAAGTCTGAGCTGAATTATCTTGTGGCAAGGTGACTAATCTTGCCGTTTTCACTTTCTACTGAAGCTAATGAGCTAGCAGTTACAAGAACATCTCTATCCACATTGAGGATGGAGCACCTGAATGCTAAAGAACAGGCTTGAAGCATTGGCAACTTCAAAACATGTGGAGCTGTAGATGTTCTGTTTCTCCTTCCTACTTGAAGGCAGTTAGCAGTTTGATTCACTCCACAGATATCAATAAATGAACACATTTGTTGCTTAACCAGAAGATAATTGATCAGCAGGCTAATTGAAGGGAACTTGGTGTGGGTTGGCAGTGGTTAGATCTAGGCTAAAGTAGAATGGATGTAACATCTAACTGCTGGCAGAATAGATTTCATATCACTGCATATACCATGATATTTAATAGAGTGGAAGGCAATGTACCCATTTTCCGAGACATACATTTAAATGAGCCACTTTTCTGGGAAGATAACTTAAGCTCATCCAAAGGCGTTTGACCATGTTAACTTCCTTTATTTCCTTCTAGGATTCTGTCATTTAAACTTACCTGATAGCAAGTTTACTGAAGGGTATCAGTTTGATGTGGAGGAGCCCAATTTCCCTACAGATAATCTCTGCTTTATTGGACTGATGTCTATGATTGATCCGCCCCGTGCTGCTGTACCAGATGCTGTTGGCAAGTGCAGGAGCGCTGGGATCAAGGTAAGATCACTAATTGTGGGGTTGTAGCATTTTGCTCTGCTCAAGGTTAGATATGTGATAATTGCACATTAGTGAAAGAGCTTTGATAACAGGTTCAAATTTTGCATGTTGCAAAATTCTTGAAGAAATGGACTCATTCAAAAGGATAGCATGAAGCTGGCCACATCCAGGAACTTTACTCCCTTTGAATATTAGCACTCCGGGCCACTGTCCCTGGTATACTAATAATTTGTTTCAGCAGTCAATTACCTTGTGACAAAAATAGAAAACTTCAATTTATTTGTTGCCTTGAATAATTTCTATCAAATTTCACTATTGCTCCACCACATAAAATTCAAATGCTTATTCTATAAAGTGCATTGTGTTAAGCCTCAGTTCATTGTTTTGGTCATTGGTTGAATTTTGTTAACATGCTGGTTCTGAAAATTAAGGGGCTTAATGTGGCCTTTCAAATGTGCAAATTTTTAAAGTTAATGTTGCTTAGCTTGAACACTGTTACTGGAAGATGGTCAGAATGGTTTAGGATAAGGGCACTAATTTCAAGAAATAACACATTGACAGATGTTATACTGAAGCCAGACAGAAACTTAATGGGTTGGTGAAATCAAGAGGTAATAAGAGTTCAGAAGTGGATCTTAACAAATGAAGAGGCAAGGTTGGAAATTTGGCCTCCTAAGCATTTGAAACGGTGTAGTATGTGTGCATTCCAACCCTAATGACACTAAGACCACCAGCACTAAAAAAAAAATCCTTGAGTGGAATGAAGTGTAGGGCAAAAGAGTTGAAGAATTCAGTGTAATTATGCATGCTGAACAAGCAGTCTTGTTGGAGGAACTCAGCCGGCCAGGCAGCATCTATGGAACAAGTAAACAAGTGATGTTTTGGACCAATGGGTCAAAGAAGGTTGTGGTGAGATCGTGCTAGTCGTTATCAGTATAAAAGTGGAAAGTAGAACTGTCTTCAAAGGACAAGGATAAATGCATGGAAAACATCTGAAAGGAAACCATAGAAAAACTACAGCACAGAAGCAGGTCTTTTGGCCCTTCTTGCCTGTGCCAAACCATTTTCTGCCTAGTCCCACTGACCTGCACACGGACCATATCCCTCCATACACCTCCCATCCATGTATCTGTCCAATTTATTCTTAAATATTAAAAAAGAAACTGCATTTACCACCTTGTCTGGCAGCTCATTCCATACTCCCACCACTCTCTGTGTGAAGAGGCCCCCCCCCATGTTCCCTTTAAACTTTTCCTCCTTCACCCTTAACCCATGTCCTCTGATTTTTTTCTCCCCTTGCCTCAGTGGAAAAACCCTGCTTGCATTCACTCTATCCATACCCATCATAATTTTATATACCTCTATCAAATCTCCCCTCATTCTTCTACGCTCCAGGGAATAAAGTCCTAACCTATTCAACCTTTCTCTGTAACTGAGTTTCTCAAGTCCCGGCAACATCCTTGTAAACCTTCTCTGCACTCTTTCAACCTTATTAATATCTTTCCTGTAATTTGGTGACCAAAACTGAACACGCCCGGTGCTACCGATGTGGCCTTTTATATATTGGCGAGACCCAACGCAGACTGGGAGACCGCTTTGCTGAACACCTATGCTCTGTCTGCCAGAGAAAGCAGGATCTCCCAGTGGCCATATATTTTAATTCCACATCCCATTCCCATTCTGACATGTCTATCCACGACCTCCTCCACTGTAAAGATGAAGCCACACTCAGGTTGGAGGAACAACACCTTATATTCTGTCTGGGTGCCTCCAACCTGATGGCATGAACATCGACTTCTCTAACTTCTGCTAATGCCCCACCTCCCCCTCGTACCCCATCTGTTATTTATTTTTATACACACATTCTTTCTCTCACTCTCCTTTTTCTCCCTCTGTCCCTCTGAATATACCCCTTGCCCATCCTCTGGGTCCCCCCCCCCCCCCGGTCTTTCTTCCCGGACCTCCTGTCCCATGATCCTCTCGTATCCCTTTTGCCAATCACCTGTCCAGCTCTTGGCTCCATCCCTCCCCCTCCTGTCTTCCCCTATAATTTTGGATCTCTCCCTCCCCCTCCGACTTTCAAATCTCTTACTAACTCTTCCTTCAGTTAGTCCTGACGAAGGGTCTCGGCCTGAAACGTCGACTGTACCTCTTCCTAGAGATGCTGCCTGGCCTGCTGCTTTCACCACCAACTTTGATGTGTGTTGCTTGAATTTCCAGCATCTGCAGAATTCTTGTTGCTTACAGTACTCCAGATTCGGCCTCACCAATGCCTTCTACAACCTCATCATAACACTCCAGCTCTTATACTCAATACTTTGATTAATAAAGGCCAATGTACCAAAAGCTCTCTTTACGACCCTATCTACCTGTTACTCCACTTTTAGGGAATTTTGTATCTGTATTCCCAGATCCCTCTGTTCTACTGCACTCCTCAGTGCCTTACCATTTACCCTGTATGTTCTACTTTGGTTTGTCCTTCCAAAGTGCAATACCTCAGACTTGTCTGTATTAACTCCATCTGCCCTTTCTCAGCCTATTTTCCCAGCTGGTCCAAATCCCTCTGCAAGCTTTGAAAACCTTCCTCACCGTCCACTACACCTCCAATCTTTGTATCATCAGCAAATTTGCTGATCCAATTTACCACATTATCATCCAGATCATTGATATAGATGACAAATAACAATGGACCCAGCACTGATCCCTGTGGCACACCACTAGTCACAGGCTTCCACTCTGAGAAGCAATCCTCTACTACCACTCTTTGGCTTCTTCCATTGAGCCAATGTCTAATCCAATTTACCATCTCTCCATGTATACCTAGCGACTGAATTTTCCTATCTAACCTCCCATGTGGGACCTTGTCAAAGGCCTTACTGAAGTCCATGTAGACAACATCCACTGCCTTCCCTTCATCCACTTTCCTGGTAACCTCCTCGAAAAACTCCAATGGATTGGTCAAACATGACCTGCCACACCCAAAGCCATGTTGACTCTCCCTATAAGTCCCTGTCTATCCAAATGCTTGTAGATTCTGTCTCTTGGTACTCTCTCCAATAATTTACCCACTATCGACGTCAAATTTACCGGCCTATAATTTCCCGGATTACTTTTCAATCCTTTTTTAAACAACGGAACAACATGAGCCATTCTCCAATCTTCCGGCACCTCACCCGTAGACACCGACATTTTAAGCGTATTTGCCAGGGCCCCTGCAATTTCGACACTAGTCTCCTTCAAGGTCCGAGGGAATACCCTAACCACTTTAATTTGCCTCAAGATAGCAAGCACTTCCTCCTTTTCAATCTGTACAGTTTCCATGATCTCACTACTTGTTTCCCTTAATTCCATAGACTTCATGCCAGTTTCCTTAGTAAATACAGACGCAAAAAGCCCATTTAAGATCTCCCCCATTTCTTTTGGTTCCGCACATAGCCGACCACTCTGATCTTCAAGAGGACCAATTTTATCCCTTACAATCCTTTTACTCTTAATATACCTGTAAAAGCTCTTTGGATTATCCTTCACCTTGACTGCCAAGGCAACCTCATGTCTTCTTTTAGCCCTCCTGATTTTCTTAAGTATTTTCTTGCACTTTTTATACTCCTCGCTATGGGGTGTGGTAATATAAACCATTATATTAGGGATTGGAGCAGGGGGCAGGGGTTCAAGTTTTTGGATCATTGGGACCTCTTTTGGCGCAGGCATGACCTGTACAAAAAGGACGGGTTACACTTGAATCCTAGGGGGACCAATATCCTGGCAGGGAGATTAGCGGGGTCTACTGAGGTGACTTTAAACTAGAATGGTTGGGGGGTGGGAATCAAATTAAAGAGGCTAGGCGTGAGGAGGTTAGTTCACAACAGGGGGATGGGAACCAGTGCAGAGAGACAGAGGGGTGTAAAGTGAGGGTAGAAGCAAAAAGTACTAAGGAGAAAAGTAAAAGTGGCAGGCCGACAAATCCAGGGCAAGCATTAAAAAGGGCCACTTTTCAGCATAATTGTATAAGGGCTAAGAGAGTTGTAAAAGAGCGCCTGAAGGCTTTGTGTGTCAATGCAAGGAGCATTCGTAATAAGGTGGATGAATTGAAAGTGCAGATTATTATTAATGATTATGATATAGTTGGGATCACAGAGACATGACTCCAGGGTGACCAGGGATGGGAGCTCAACGTTCAGGGATATTCAATATTCAGGAGGGATAGACATGAAGGAAGGGGAGGTGGGGTGGCGTTGCTGGTTAAAGGAGAGATTAACGCAATAGAAAGGAAGGACATAAGCCGGGAAGATGTGGAATCGATATGGGTAGAGCTGCGTAACACTAAGGGGCAGAAGACGCTGGTGGGAGTTGTGTACAGGCCACCTAACAGTAGTAGTGAGGTCGGAGATGGTATTAAACAGGAAATTAGAAACGTGTGCAATAAAGGAACAGCAGTTATAATGGGTGACTTCAATCTACATGTAGACTGGGTGAACCAAATTGGTAAAGGTGCTGTGGAAGAGGATTTCTTGGAATGTATGCGGGATGGTTTTTTGAACCAACATGTCGAGGAACCAACTAGAGAGCAGGCTATTCTGGACTGGGTTTTGAGCAATGAGGAAGGGTTAATTAGCGATCTTGTCGTGAGAGGCCCCTTGGGTAAGAGTGACCATAATATGGTGGAATTTTTCATTAAGATGGAGAGTGACATAGTTAATTCAGAAACAAAGGTTCTGAACTTAAAGAGGGGTAACTTTGAAGGTATGAGATATGAATTAGCTAAGATAGACTGGCAAATGACACTTAAAGGATTGACGGTGGATATGCAATGGCAAGCATTCAAAGGTTGCAAGGATGAACTACAACAATTGTTCATCCCAGTTTGGCAAAAGAATAAATCAAGGAAGGTAGTGCACCCGTGGCTGACAAGAGAAATTAGGGATAGTATCAATTCCAAAGAAGAAGCATACAAATTAGCCAGAGAAAGTGGCTCACCTGAGGACTGGGAGAAATTCAAGAGTTCAGCAGAGGAGGACAAAGGGCTTAATTAGGAAGGGGAAAAAAGATTATGAGAGAAAACTGGCAGGGAACATAAAAACGGACTGTAAAAGCTTTTATAGATATGTAAAAAGGAAAAGACTGGTAAAGACAAATGTAGGTCCCCTGCAGACAGAAACAGGTGAATTGATTATGGGGAGCAAGGACATGACAGACCAATTGAATAATTACTTTGGTTCTGTCTTCACTAAGGAGGATATAAATAATCTTCCAGAAATAGTAAGGGACAGAGGGTCCAGTGAGATGGAAGAACTGAGCGAAATACATGTTAGTAGGGAAGTGGTGTTAGGTAAATTGAAGGGATTGAAGGCAGATAAATCCCCAGGGCCAGATGGTCTGCATCCTAGAGTGCTTAAGGAAGTAGCCCAAGAAATAGTGGATGCATTAGTGATAATTTTTCAAAACTCGTTAGACTCTGGACTAGTTCCTGAGGATTGGAGGGTGGCTAATGTAACTCCACTTTTTAAAAAAGGAGGGAGAGAGAAACCGGGGAATTATAGACCGGTTAGCCTAACGTCGGTGGTGGGGAAACTGCTGGAGTCAGTTATCAAGGATGTGATAACAGCACATTTGGAAAGCGGTGAAATGATCGGACAAAGTCAGCATGGATTTGTGAAAGGAAGATCATGTCTGACGAATCTCATAGAAGTTTTTGAGGATGTAACTAGTAGAGTGGATAGGGGAGAACCAGTGGATGTGGTATATTTGGATTTTCAAAAGGCTTTTGACGAGGTCCCACACAGGAGATTAGTGTGCAAACTTAAAGCACACGGTATTGGGGGTAAGGTATTGGTGTGGGTGGAGAATTGGTTAGCAGACAGGAAGCAAAGAGTGGGAATAAACGGGACCTTTTCAGAATGGCAGGCGATGACTAGTGGGGTACCGCAAGGCTCAGTGCTGGGACTCCAGTTGTTTACAATATATATTAATGACTTGGATGAGGGAATTAAATGCAGCATCTCCAAGTTTGTGGATGACACGAAGCTGGGTGGCAGTGTTAGCTGTGAGGAGGATGCAGGGTGACTTGGATAGGTTGGGTGAGTGGGCAAATTCATGGCAGATGCAATTTAATGTGGATAAATGTGAAGTTATCCACTTTGGTGGCAAAAATAGGAAAACAGATTATTATCTGAATGGTGGCCGATTAGGAAAAGGGGAGGTGCAACGAGACCTGGGTGTCATTATAGACCAGTCATTGAAAGTGGGCATGCAGGTACAGCAGGCGGTGAAAAAGGCGAATGGTATGCTGGCATTTATAGCGAGAGGATTCGAGTACAGGAGCAGTTGTACTACTGCAGTTGTACAAGGCCTTGGTGAGACCACACCTGGTGTATTGTGTGCAGTTTTGGTCCCCTAATCTGAGGAAAGACATCCTTGCCATAGAGGGAGTACAAAGAAGGTTCACCAGATTGATTCCTGGGATGGCAGGACTTTCATATGAAGAAAGACTGGATGTACTGGGCTTGTACTCGTTGGAATTTAGAAGATTGAGGGGGGATCTGATTGAAACGTATAAGATCCTAAAGGGATTGGACAGGCTAGATGCAGGAAGATTGTTCCCGATGTTGGGGAAGTCCAAAACGAGGGGTCACAGTTTGAGGACAAAGGGGAAGCCTTTTAGGACCGAGGTTAGGAAAAACTTCTTCACACAGAGAGTGGTGAATCTGTGGAATTCTCTGCCACAGGAAACAGTTGAGGCCAGTTCATTGGCTATATTTAAGAGGGAGTTAGATATGGCCCTTGTGGCTACGGGGGTTAGGGGGTATGGAGAGAAGGCAGGTACAGGGTTCTGAGTTGGATGATCAGCCATGATCATAATAAATGGCGGTGCAGGCTCGAAGGGCCGAATGGCCTACTCCACCTATTTTCTATGTTTCTATTAAAGCTGATTCCTAAGATGCATCTGTAAGTGGTTAAATGCAGTCATGGAGACTGACAGTTAAAATGTATTGGAGTAGGTCTGAAGTGATCAATACTGTGCCTTTTTAATGAGGAAATTGAATTTCTGCCCATTTCCTCTTAAAATCAGGACCTAACTTTAGTTGTTCTAAGAATCTATCATTGGGGGACTTTGGACATGTCTTCCTAGTTATTACTAGATTGCTAATGAAGACTAAAATATTCAAGCCAATCCTGCAAAAATTTCTTAGTAACTAATTTGCATATAACTATCACTGCTACCTTTTTATAGGAATGCAGTCATTTCCTCAATCAACTTTAAATCTATTATATTCCTTCTGGACCCCAGTTTATATATAATTGTGGCACCTTTTCAAGAGATTTGTCAAATATGTTTAGAGACTTAAATGAGCACATGTGTAATAAGGATCCTCTGAGATGGTATGTATTAAAATGGCAGCAACTGATTCCCATTTTGAATTTGAACTTTATAGGTGATAATGGTAACAGGTGACCATCCAATCACTGCCAAAGCCATTGCAAAGGGTGTCGGGATCATCTCCGAAGGAAATGAGACTGTAGAAGATATTGCTGCTCGCCTGAACATTCCCCTCAATCAGGTTAATCCCAGGTAAACAATCCATCAATCTTATAAGAGCAATTGTGATACCTTTGCTATCTTTGAGGTCATCTAAGTGTTGGATGAGCTGGAAACCAGTTTTTTTTTTATTCCTGTGAGCCATTTGGACAAGAGTGCTGCAAGCGTTATATCATCTGAAAATTCCCTTGACTCACCTAATAACTAAAGTCATTCAGCCCATATAGTAACACAATCATGAGGTTCACTGACCTCTGAACAACAGGACTGAAGTTAAGAATGGATATTTCCCTTAAAGCAAGATGGATGATGCAGAATGTAAAATTTCTCAACTTTTTATTGCAAGTGCTGGCCAATAGATCCTCCAATTTGAGGATATACTCTAGGCTAATCTGACAAGGGTCTTTGATTTGAAACATTACCTCCATTTCTTTCCAGATGCTACCACCACCTGCTATCTCCTGTATTTTCTTGTTCTTGTCTTGTGTTGATAATGTTTTGAATGGCTTTTTAAAAAAAAAATCAACCTAGTCCAGAAGTGAATGACGGCAAATTTTGATGATATTGTTGCCCTTTTTCACAGGGATGCCAAAGCCTGTGTAGTCCATGGTACAGAACTTAAAGATTTGACCCCTGAGCAATTGGATGATATTTTACGCCATCATACTGAGATAGTCTTTGCTCGAACTTCACCTCAGCAGAAGCTGATTATTGTGGAGGGCTGTCAGCGACAGGTAAGAAACTGTTCCATGAAGGAATAAAATACTGCACCCCCGTTACCTGTTACTCATTTAAAAATTGTCTAATTTTGTCAGTTTTTTGGCTCAGTTTAGAGGATTTTGTGGGTGCAGATAATTAAACTTTTTGACATAAATTTTCCCCATGTAAACTTTGCCATTAATTTACTATATGGTAAATGCAGCATTTTGTCCCCGAGCCATATTTTGAGTGCAGCAGGACTTTTTCCTGTCATGCAGATAAGGCTCTGCACAGGCTTGTATGCTGGCACATTTTGTGTGCGCAGTATCTATTAATTGCTTAGTAAAGCAGGAAGGCCTGAACAGTACTTTGCTTTACCATTCTGTGCAAGGATAGTTCCAAGTTCAATATGATTGCAATCACTTGACTTGTGGCCACTTGCATGTACACACAAGCTTCCACATTATTATTAAATGCAGAAGTTTGACTTGCATACTAACATTCTTTCCTATAAATGGCAGAACTATCTTCTGCTTCTCCACAATAAAGAATTGTTCTTTTAAATCGGTATGTGCTATTGATGCCATTCAGTACAATATTGTTGAGGTATGCATATGATATCTTGTGATTTTTGTGGATTTTATGGCTAGTGAGCAGAATCAGCTTAAGGCTGTCTGAAGACACGGAACCTGCTTGTTGGTGACAGCCTGAACATCCTAAATTGCTAAGTCTTTATTACGGGAAATAATTGTGAGGGAAGGATATTGGTTGGTGGCGGGGGGTAGGGTGTGGTTGGTGAAGAGATGGAGCTTGCTATTGTGAAAGGCTGGTCTAAATAGAAATTAAACTGACAATTTTCTATGGCTAACATTTTGACTGACTTTTATGTAGGGTGCCATTGTAGCTGTCACAGGTGATGGAGTGAATGACTCTCCTGCTCTGAAGAAGGCTGATATTGGTGTTGCTATGGGCATTGCTGGCTCTGATGTTTCCAAGCAAGCTGCTGACATGATACTGCTGGATGATAACTTTGCTTCTATTGTTACTGGTGTGGAAGAAGGTAGCTGCAATCTTTTCACAATTAGTTTTCACCAGCAGTGGAAAAAGTTAATTAGTTTGGCATTTTCTGATTTTTATTTCAGTATTACAATAGTATTTTTAGCTTGCTGTTAACATCTATGCATGTCCATTGTTCTAAGTATTACTTAAATGAAAAACAGGAAATTCTACCCTATTAGCAGCTTTGGTTTTTGTGGCTTATGATTACTTCTAGACTTAATGGGTGAAGGTCAAGATTGAAATTGTGGTAGTGTTGCCATTCTTTTTCTACTCAGAGAATGCTTGCAGCTCTTTAATAAAAATGCCCATCTGTAATCCTCATGATATTCTGCTGTCTATGCTGACCAAGCATGGATCACAGCAAACCTATTGCATATGGAAAAGGGGGAGGGCAGAATGTTAGAGTGAAAGGAAATTAGCAGTTTTTGATGCTAATACAGACTTTTATCGCATACTACATTACGTTTAACCAAATGTTTCACTTCCATTGCTTCACTGAAATTTAAGAATTTTTTTTTATAACTTCAAATTTCCTGGTTGTTTTTAGGTCGTCTGATTTTTGATAATCTTAAGAAATCAATTGCTTACACGTTAACCAGTAACATCCCTGAAATCACACCCTTCCTGGTATTCATCCTCGCAAACATCCCACTGCCACTTGGAACGGTTACCATCCTCTGCATTGATCTGGGTACTGACATGGTAAGTTAATAGTTGGTTCCCTTTGCAGTTCTTTGAATTACAAAATTGGTGAAATGTTAAAGCTCTTGAAATTGTGGGTGTTTTACTGATGGCAGCTGAGAAAGCTGTTGCCTCAACTCCAGTGACTCAATTTCAATCCTGACTTCTGTCTGCGTGGTGTTTGTGTGCTCTCTGTGGTTGCACCTCCAGCTCCTCCAACGTCCCAATGCTATGCTGGCTTGATAATTAATTGGTAGCTTGTAAATTGTCACTATGGGGTTATTATAGGGTTAGTGTATATCAGTGGTTGATGGCATATTCCTGTAGCATGAAAGCTTGTTTCAGACTTACTGTGAATGTGAGCCTGTGATTGAAACTGGCAACGTTAGGTATTTTGCTAGCACTGTTGATGGGTTTAAACCTATATTTGGCACTGTTTTTTGCCTTGCTCTTTAAATAAAATGTAATACCAGTCCATTCAGATTGGTGCCAACATCTCCACAGGCACAGATACACTACAAGGCTGAATGCTTAGTCCTCTGCTCCACTTGCTTTATATTTTTGACTAGGAGGTTAGGCAGAACTCTAATGCCATATTTAAGTTGTCACTGTAGTTGGCTGAATCAAAGCTGGTGAGGGAAGGTGAAAATTGAGTTGAACAAAGTCTCGTTTAATGTCACCAAGATCAAGGAGCTGATTATTGACTTCAGGAGGAGGAAACCAGAGGTCCGTGAGCCAGTCACCATCAGAGGATCAGAAGTGGAAATTTAAATTGCTCGTTATCATTTCAGAGGACCTACCCTGAGCCCAGAGCACAAGTGTAATTCCGAAGAAAGCACAGCACTGCCTCTACCTGGAAGTTTGCACAGATTCAGCACGACACCTAAAACTTTGACACACTTCTGTGGGTGTGTGGTGGAGAGTATATATTGGTTGCATCACAGTTTGCCCTTGAGCGTAAAGTCCTACAAAAAGTAGTGGATATCGCCCAGTACGTCACAGGTGAAGCCTTCCCTGCAGTTGAGCACATCTACATAATGTTGCAGGAAATCAGCTTCCATCAAGGACCCCCACCAGCCAGGCCATACTTGCTGCTACCATCAGGAAGAAGGTACAGGAGTCCCAGGACCCCCACCACCAGGTTCAGGAACAGTTAGTACCCTTCAAGCATCAGGCTGTTGACCCAGTGGGGATAACTTCACTCAATTTCACTCGCCTCATCACTCAACTGTTCCCATGAACTATGGACTCACTTTCAAGGACCCTTTATCTCATGTTCTCGATTTATTTATTATTCTTTCTCTTTTGTATTTGCAGTGTTGTCTTTTGCACATTGGTTGTTTGTCCATTCGGTTGGATGTGGCCTTTTATTGACTGTAGTGTTTCTTCATTTTTTATATATGCCCTCAAGAAAACGAATCTCAGGTTGCATATGGTGATATATATGTACTTTGATAACAAGTTTACTTTGAACTTTGACTCCTCATTTTATATGAACTAGTAGATGCTTTCTAGTACAGTTTGAGTACCCTGATCTAAAATCTGGGGCCAGAAGTGTTTCAGGTTTTTTCTGAATTGAAATATATAATGAGATGGAAATGGTGGTCCCAAGCTGACTCTCAATTTGTGTTGCCGGGAAGCAGTTTTTGTCGTGCATTTGTTCATCACGTACTGATGCAGCTGTTCAGGATGTTAGTTTTTCAACGGCCACGATCTTAGCAAACTCATCAAAGAATTTCTCCATTGCTTTGTGATCAGACATTTTATCACCGCACATCTTCAAGAATGTTATGCTGTGCCTTGAATTTCTGCACTCAACCCAAATATTCACAATTACATTCAATTTTCACATTGTCGTGATAAATCTTGTTTCAAGATCAGCATACCATTAAGTGGTGTATATTCACTCTGCTGACAAATCCATTTTTTCAATGCACAATTGAGATCTTCACTTTTCACTTTATGCTGTTTTTCTATTTTTCATTAACTTCTCTTCATTACAAATGTGAGGTCACTTCTCAGAACTCTCTGCCATGTGCCGAGACCTGTGCATTGCATGGGAACCTTACACAAATTTTCCATTTGTGACATGTCAGCATACAAAAAAATTTCAGACTGAGATTTTCGGATTTGGTGTTTCAGAGAAGGTGTGATAATACTTTGACAAATTGATCATTCAGAATCTGGCTCACCGGGACAGACTGTGAGTTCACTGAGTTCCCTGGTGAAAGAAAAGTGAATTAAAAGTATTTTGGAATACTGCTGGAAAAACAGTCCAGGAACTGCCACTCTGGCACTGTAACTCCCAAGCATTCTGTAATGTCAAGCTGTTACTGCATCATGGATTTACTAAATTTTATTCTTTTCAGGTTCCTGCCATCTCACTTGCTTATGAGCAGGCTGAAAGTGATATAATGAAGAGACAGCCACGTAATCCCAAGACAGACAAGTTGGTGAATGAGAGATTGATCAGTATGGCATATGGACAGATAGGTGAGGACTGCTTATTGTTCTATTGTTTGCTTACCACTATGTTTGAAAAGCACAGTTTATACATAATGCATAAAAGATTTAAAATGAAGTATTGCATAATTCAATACAAATCTAAGCTTTGTTATTAATCAGTATTGACTCTTACCTGTCTTTTTAATGAACCAGATTTTCCATTGTCACCTTTCCCCACAATTTGTGCACTTTTTTTTTCCATTTGGCCATATCAATTTTAATTTTTTCTCATGGATTCAAACAGTTTTTAATTTTTCTTTGTGTCCTGTTAATATATTTCAGATAGCTTTCCATTTGTTGCATTAGTTTTTCTGGGACCTTGCCTGTGATTTTGTTTCTGGTGTATGTAATATGGTGTTCCAAATGCCTCTTACAGTTTGTTAAGCACTGTACATATGCAATTCACTGCAGAGTAGATCCTTCCAGCCCTTTGAGCAGCATTGTCCCAGCAACCCCTGACAACTCCGATTTAACCCTAACCTAATCAGGGGACAATTTACAACAACCATTTCACCTACCTTGTATGTCTTTGAACTGCGGGAAGAAATTGGAGCACCCAAGGGAAACCCATGCATTCCACTGGGAGGACATACAGACTCCTTACAGAGGATGCTGGGATTGAACTCCAAGCTATAACAGCGTCAGGCTAACTGCTGCGCTACTGTGGTGCCCCACAGTTTTGATGCATGATTTTCAACTTAAATTGTTCTTTGTATAATCTTCCTTACAGTTAGACTGTTAACTAAGGGTTATAATAAACATTTAAGCTAGGTTATGCCCTTGTTGGCCCTAAAATATTGATTCAGAACACTGTCCCTAATCCCCAGTAGAAAGTTGATCTCTTTTATAAGCTGTAATGTTCTAGTTCTTCTAGTTTTCAAGATTTTTATTGCACTTGTTGCAATATATGCACCTCAAGCTGTAACCTCACTGTCATGTGCATTTATGGACTATCCACATAGGTCTTGCATTCTTTTTTATTCTAATTTTATCCTGAGCGCTTCATGTATACTGTACATGTTGCCATTTTTCAGCTGCTGTTAATTTTCATTTTATCTATTGCTTGTCTTTTTTGGCAAGCAATAGATAAAACTCCACAGAAGTTTTCAAATTCTGTGAGCTGGTGCATTAATAGCTCTTACGTATTTAGAAAGAAGTGTTATTTGTGCAAGCAATAGCAACAATTGAAACTAAGAATTGCTTTTGATCCAGGAATGATCCAAGCCTTGGCTGGATTTTTCACATATTTTGTGATCTTGGCTGAGAATGGATTTCTCCCACTTGATCTAATTGGATTACGTGAACGTTGGGATGAGCTATGGGTAGATGACGTAGAAGACAGTTATGGCCAACAATGGGTATGTATGATGCAGTGTATTGATGAAAACTATTTTCAGTTTACTGTGACCTAGTTGCTTCTAGACATATTTACTGGGAATGATGCAGAAAGTTGATGATTGCAAAAGTTCAGCACCTTGAGGAAATTTAAACTTTACAATAAACAGCAACTTGAACCGTCAACTGGAATATCTTACCAGAAAAATAAATTCTGAGTAGTACTTGTTGCCCATAAATTTCATTGGGTTCATGGAAAAATGCAATTACTTATTATTTTGAAGTATAATTTATATCTTCAGTGTGAGTGGTTGTTTGGATTTCCAAGTAAAAATGACTGAAAATGCAGTTCCTCACTAGGAAATCACTCCTGACATGGAGTAGATTTAATGGTTAGATGTCTAGCCATAGAACCCAAAGCCCCGTCAATGACTGTACTATTAGCCGTAAAACATTCTTGATACCTGGCTTTTTAAACATTCTTTTAAATGCCTTTGACTATGTAGATACATTTGAGAATTGTTCAAATAGGTTTTTAGATTTAGTCAAAAATGTCATGTAATCACCTTTGAAAATGCGAAAAAATCTTTTAAAACAATCAAGTAAGATGCAGGGATATAAATAACTCTGTATTTTCCCATTTAAAGTAGTTGACCCTATCCAAACAAGTTGAATAATATGCACCAGGCATCCCTGATAAAACGGAGGGTCTGGAACTAGAATACATCCAGCACCTTGGCTTAGGATAATTTTGGTACAACCATAGACTTGTTCCAGAGTCTTGACTTCAGAATTGTAATATATAAATGTGGAAGTCTGCACCAAGCTTACTCAAAAAATGGCAGACAATCAAAAATGTATGCATCTCTAGACCCAGTTCCTCTTTTCAAGTGGAAATGTTTTGATTGCTGATGAATCGATCTAAAATGGACTTCTAGTAGGAGCGTTCTTCAAGAGAGTACTGATGGTTTCACTATAATTTGAGAAGGTTTACGAATCACATAGGAGGAAGGTAAAGTTTGACACAAAGGAGTAATTACAACGGGTGAATTTCTTCCTTTATTTCAAGGGATTGGGATATTTATTCATTCTGTCAGAATTTCCACTGTTAGGAATATTGTTATTATGATTCAATAATACAAAATTAATGCTTTCATAATGTACTTTTTCCCTCTTGCTGTCTAAGAAGTTTTTTTTTTAATTCAAGCTGATTTATCCTTGCCTAATTTAAACTTTTGTTATTTTTCAGACTTATGATCAGCGGAAAATTGTCGAGTATACCTGTCACACATCATTCTTTGTCAGCATTGTGATAGTGCAGTGGGCTGACTTGATCATCTGTAAGACCAGAAGAAACTCCATCTTTCAACAGGGAATGAAGTAAATATTTTATCATTATGCTTAGAAGAAATAGTGTCTATCAATTAAGCACTTAAAATAGTCATTATGGGATATGTAACAAATCAATTTACTGAAGAATAAAATTTGCTTTTTGCGTTAGCTGATTGGGGTGGAATCCTAATGGAGTGCATGTGAGACTACCATGAGCATGAACCAGGATAAGGGGAGAATAAACTTAAATATTTTGTAAATATCCTCAATTATTCTGTAGCTAAATGCACTTAGTCATTTCATCTATTGTCCCTGGATTATGCCAAGTTGTGTAATCCATGTTGCTGTAATATTGGCTTCTGCATTTTGGTGTTGGGAGTGTTATCAGCCAACTGTCCCCCACTTCCTTCCCTGAAATCCAAAGAATTGATCATAGTTACAAAATAGTGTCATATTTGTATGATTGATCAGTCTGTTGCCTTGAGTTCTAAATGCATGGAGGCCATTAGATCTGCTGAATGTTGCTGGCTCTAGTAAAACTACCATAGAGCAGGTTGATGTAAAGTTGAAAGATTCTGTTGGGTCTATTGGGTGACCAGTTGCATTTAATAGTGATTCTTTTTCACAGGAACAAGATTCTAATCTTCGGTTTGTTTGAAGAGACAGCACTTGCTGCTTTTCTTTCATACACTCCTGGCACTGATGTAGCACTCAGGATGTTCCCACTCAAGTAAGAGGTTCCTGCTTTTGTTCATGCATTTGGTTCCTAGAATAACGGTTAATAGTAAGCAACTCTGTAGTGCTCATATTGTTGCACCTTTTTAATTTTTGGTCTTTTTCATTTTGTAATGCAGTTATTGTTTCCTTTCAGACCCAGCTGGTGGTTCTGTGCATTTCCATACAGTCTTATAATATTTCTTTATGATGAAGCACGAAGATTTCTCCTCCGTAGGAACCCTGGAGGTAATCTTTGTCATTTTTTGCCAAAAGTAATTAATACAAGTAATCAAGCTGTAATGACCTTTGTAGAAGCTTTGCTGTATTTGGATGCAATATTTCTCCTGTCAGTTTACACTGCCTCATTTTCCCGAGAGCTTAACTTCTCGTACTCCTGATGTTTTTAAGGTTAAATTCCAGCTGGTCACGTTGGCAGGTGCAGTGCTGCAAATTGTATGGGGCGTACAAAGTTGGTATCTTTGTGCTGTTCTATACAAACCAAATTTGACCAGGGTGTCTCAAACTTGCTTTTGGTAGGGGTGTAAGCAACACGTCAAACAAGATAACGGTATCAAGGGAGTTGGAAATGAAGAAGAATCCCTACTTCCAATTGATTTCCAAGCAGGCTTCATTGATAGCAATGTGTTTGGGTTTTGGGTAAAAACGTGTTTAAATTCAACCATAATAGAATAGCCTTTGAAATGTATTGTTTTGGGAATAAAATAACATAAACAGCATCTGTAGGGTCAGAATACTTTGGTTTAAGGGAATTTGCAAATGATTATTTTCTTCAAATTTACACTTTGAAATTACATTGCCTAACTTAATCTTCCTTTTTATTATTACTAGGTTGGGTGGAGCAAGAAACGTATTACTAGAAGAACAAATGCTAATACATTTCAACAAGTTTGTCTGCCTTAACTGTTAAACATTACTAAAGTGCTAATTGTGAGTGGAGATGAACTGTTTTGTAAGAAACAGAACAAAAGTCAGTAGTTTTATATAAACTTTTTACAAGTATAACTTAAATAAATTGAATTGTCAATTTGTCTGCCGTTTTTTGTATTTCATGTCATTACATTTAATATTTCCTAGCAGTGCTTGTTACACTCAAATATTTTGCCTGTTCCAACACTGATAATCAGTGCTAAATGAGGACAGCGTGGTAGCAGTGTTTGGCGCAACTCCTTACAGTACCAGTGACCCCGGGTTCAGTTCCTGCCACTGCCTGAAGGAGTTTGTATTCTCAGTGACCATGTGTGTTTCCTGCAGGTGCTCCAGTTTCCTCCCACAGTCCAAACACCTACAAGTCGGTCGGCTTATAGGTCTTTGTAAACTGTCCCCTGATTATGTTGGTATTAAAGTGGGGTTGGGGGGGGTGGAATTACTGGGCAGTGTGGCTCAAAGGGCCTATTCTGCACTGTCTTTCAAATAAAGTAATAATTGTGCACATTTTGTGCATTCTTTTATTGGTGCTTTACAAGCAAACTTTGTATCACCTTTGACTTCAACCAGGAAGTGATTTCAGCACCTGATAGAAATGTAAGCTTTAATTACACACATTCGAGTATTTGCTTAATGTGTTGCATGTACCAGCTGGTTTAGAAACAATGAAGAAGTAACCCTAGTACCTGACATTCATTGTTTAGAAATGTAGACTAATTGTGGGTAGGATACTGGTTGAACTCTAGTTCAGGTTTCTTGGAAGGTAGAAAAAGCACTCAGGTTCATAACTGCGGCAAATCATTGATGTATACATATGGCTCGCATGATCCAGTGTAAAATAAAGATCATCAGGCCCAGTATAATTCAGAGTACAGTTATGAGTATAATACCTCATCTTATATAAAAAAAAAATGCTGGTTGTCTTTATTCAAGTAGAGACTTTGGGTGATGTGATTAAAATATTTTACAACGCATAATAAGGTTTATAAAAGCAAATTAATTTGACTTGGAGTTTGGAAAGAATGCTGAGCCTGTATACAGGTTGCCAAAGCATTGAATGATTATAGATATGAGCCAGGTTTTTCTTTGTCTCAGGTTTTGTTCACCTTGTGAGTAATTATCTGTTGGTGCACTTGATGCAGCTTTTAGCAAGCATTTATTTCTAGGCTCTGCAAGTGTCAAATCATGCCTCTTAAAAGATCAATGCATTCTTGGAGGAATGCGCTGACATGTATAGGATGATCTGAGATATCTTTTTTCCCCCCCAAAGAGTGAGGTTTCTCTTCCACCACCATTGATGCTGCCCTCGCCCACATCTCCATTTCCTCTACGTCTGACCTTGCTCTAGCCTCCTGCCGTCTGGGATACAGTTTCCCTTGTCCTTGCCTACCACCTCACAAGCCCCCATTTCTCACATATCATTCTCCATGACTTCTGCTTTCTCCAACAGAACTCTAAACATATCTGTCCTCCCACCCTGCATTCCATAGGAATCACTCTGTGACTCTCTTGTCCATTTCTCTCTCCTGGCACTTATCCCTGAAGCATGACAGGTGCTACACCTCCCTCAGCCACCAGTCAGGGCCCCAGTCTGTCCAGGTGAGGTGACACTTCACCTGTGAATCTGTCAGGTTCATTATTGCTTCTGGTGCAGCCTCCCCCACATCACAGACACAGACTAGGGGTCTGCTTGGTCGAGCATCTTCGCTCTGTCTGCTACAAACAGCAGCTTCTCCTGGTGGCTACCCATTTCAATTCAACTTCCCATTCCCATTTTGACATGCCTGTCCCTCCTGCCTCTTCTGCCATAACGAAGCCAAACTCAGGTTGGAAGAGAACACCTCATTCTGTCTGGCTAGCCTCCAATCTGATGGTATGATCATTGATTTCTCTAAATTTTAGTAATTTTTGCCCCCATCTCTCATTTTCCATTCCTATTTCTGATTACCCTTTGTCTTCTCACTTGACCATCTCCCTCTGATTTGGTCCTGAAAAAGTCTAAGCCCTAAATGTTATCTCTTTATTCCCCTTTATGTGACTATATGAATGTCTATATATGTATGTGTAAGTGTATATATTCCTCCAGCATTTAGTATTGCCAAAGATTTACAGTGCCTGCAGAATCTGTTTATGCATTCCTTATTTTCTTTGGTGCTATTAGTTTCTGCTGGGAGAATGGTAATGTTACAGTTGGTCAATTCCTGATTGGGTCACTTTTACAAGGAACCCTGCAATAAGCCTAAACTTACTAAAGTCATTAATTTATAGGAAGCAAAGGATTCAAATCGTCCCTCACATTGTGTTTAACTTGCTGTCTTAATCACTTCACCTTGGATAATGTTTTAAATTTAAGTGGCTGAACAAACAGTGCATCAAGATCTGTCTTAAACTAAACTATCAGTTTAATCTCTTAAACAGCAATTGGATAAGGATTGATAAGCAGTGGCTTTCCAGGGTTGAGTTTCTCAGAAAGGAGGAATAAACTTGCATTTTGTGTTCAGCATCAGACTAAATTCCACAACTATTGTTCTTTGATTATGGATCACTGAATATTGATAGGGACAAAAGATGAAAAATGCTTTCAAAATCAAATGACCAGTCAAATATATAAGATAAAGCAAGAACATGGTGTTTGGCTGGTATATTATGTATTGCATTGAACTGCTGCTGCTAAGTTGATGAATTTCAGGGCATATGCCAGTGATAATAAACCTGGTTATGATTATGAAATACAAGATTTTTTTCAATCTTTCAGCTGCATACCTTAATGTATCCCTGTCAAAAGAGAAAAAGGAATTGCAAATCTTGGAGAATTAAATTATAATTTTGAATGGTGCCCGACATAACATGTGAATCATTCTCAGGAAGTGACAGCTGAGCATTCTTAGTAGCAATTCCCCCTCTTCCCCCCGCGACCCTGTCTCCTCCTCTCTGCCCCCCCCCCCCAGGCACCACAGTTAAGCAGGAGGATACACAGTGGATTTTTGAAAGCAAGGTGAAAACCCGGGTAGCTTTAAAGACACTTCACTGTTGAGTGCTTTAGGAATGATGAAATTGCCAAATGTTGTCAGGAGAGAAATTCATTAGGGGATAGAACAGTAGGCGAACATAAATCTATGCCAGGGTTCAGAGTGTGAAGGTGTACTCGATTCTGTATTCAGCATATGATTGCCACTTCATCGGAGAGGTCAAATGCAGGTGACCACGTGGCAGTCTGTCTGCAGGTCTGGCTCGGCTTCCTATTACTTGCCACTTTGATTTTTCATGCCACTCCTCACTTACTATGTGTGTGCTGTTTAAAAATAAGCCCAGAGTGGGCATAAAGGACAATACCTCATCTTGTGTCGAAGCTATTGCCGGACTATTGAATCAGACCTCTTTAGGTGACTCATTTTCTCTGTCCAGACCTGAAGTGATCAGTTTTGTTATCCATCTTTGACATTGATGTCTCAGATTTTCCCTTTACTAGCACAGCCTGTTTGGTATATCATACAAATGTATTTCACATTCCTTTGTGTTCTCACTCTGTAAGATGAGGGTAGTTAGCTTGTGCTCCATCTCTTGCTCTCATAGCTGCCTCCATGAATTAACTAGTATCATCCTGCAGAACCTTTCCTCATCCTATCAGAATCATTTTTTTGTCGCAAACATCCTTCTCCAACCCTCTGCAGCTTCAAGCTAACTTGTTTTCTCTTTCCTATTTCGAACAAAGATTCCTTAAGATGAAGTATTAACTGCTTTCAAAGCTGTTCTGTGACCTGCTGACCATTCTACAGTCAGGTTTAAGGTAACATCACTGAAGACCCAGAATTCTTGTCTTCTAGAAGAAGACCACAATGAAATATATTTATGGGGTTGTGTAATATTTTATCTGCCATGCAAAATCCCTTGAGGGAACTTTGTCTTACACAAGCAGAAGATTAAAACAGCTTTATGCAGAGCAGCTCAAATTACTTTGCTGATCTGAGTTCAGTACATTTCTGCAAGGAAGACAACTTGGGTGTGGGGAGAAGGGAATATAGTATTGGAAAGTTGTCATCCGTACATGTGCTACCAAGTCTTTTTTTTTACTGAGATATGCTTTGTCATGCTGTTTTCACTCAGTGATCTCTACCAATAATGTTAATCCAAGATCTGATATCATTCGTATAACAAGTCTAATTTAACACATCTAATTTACTGAGTATTTACAAATGCTGAAATCTGAGAAAATAACGTCGTTTTAATGAAGTTTTCAGTTACTAGGAGCAAAGATGTAACACTGAAACCTTGAAAACATGTCTTGGCATTTCTTTATAACTGGCACCATTGTTCAAAAGGAATCTGCTTTACTCATATTATTGTTAAAGCACTATGACTGTATGCATTTCCCAGACACGCTGTAAACAATATTCCTGCCATTCTCTTCTTGTCACACATATGCACTGCCTCTTTGAATAAGTTCTTTGTAAGGATTGTCTGATTACTTCCTGTCTCCTGATGCATTTCTCACAAAGAAACATTTCATACAAGAATATATAAACAGTGTAGTGGCATTTATACTGGCATTGTGATTTGCTATCAATGTATCCACTGTTATATCTAATTCTGTGATTCGTTTATGCAAGTAATCCCTGCAGAAACCAAAATATATAGTGTAGGAGTGTCCTAGTTGAATAGAAATGTAGCCACAGAGCTAAATGTTTATCTAATTGCTTCATTAGATGTAACTACTAAACCGTCTGCATTGTAATTGGCTTCAGTCCCCTCAAGCTAAGAGAGACTCCTAAACCATTGTCTGAATTTTTTACTCACAGATGTGCAGTTGTGAATTTTTAATGGAGAAATGATTATATTTGCTGTGCAATATCCAAAAGAAGATGGTGCCAGCGACGGAGGGCAACTTCCTCCAGATAATTCACGAAACTACTCCTTTCACTCCTCTTGTGTCTTCTGTTTATTTCAAATGTGCTTTTGCTGTTGTTGGAGCCTGTGATCTACATTTAGGTGGTGTGTTTTCGCGCCTATTGAGCGATCTGGGCTTTGCTGTTTTCAAGGGGTTTGATGAGGTGTGTGGTATCAAGGCCAAGAAGCCTGGTGAGGCCATGATTGACTCCATTTCTTGCCGTTTAAAGTGCCAAGGAAGATTGAAATCATTGAGGTGTATGGAAGGCAGGGGGGTATGCAGCACTGTCTACCAGCCTCCTTGATCCTGCCAAAGGAAGGTGTGTAACTGTCTCTCAACGCGCTACTCCCGAAGGAAGGTCCCTGTGTTCAAATAATCTCTCTCTCCCTCTCCCTCAATGATTTTGGAGGATGGTGCTGAATTTCTGGGTCTTGGATAAGGTTTATTTGCAGTTTATGGACTGGTGGTGGCATCCGTTAGTCTCGCAAGACCATGGATCTGTGCCTGGAAAGTCTTGCTTCAGTCTGTGTTAGAGCAGCGTCTGTTGTGGCTGTAGAGTCCCACACGGGAGTGACAGTCTTGGCTGCAACGACTGCACTTGAAGGCACTGTCCTCCAGTGTTGTCTTGGTGCTGTTTTTCCGGCAAGTGTGCTTTTCTTCAGCAGCAAGCCTCAGCTTCTCTTCTCTTTTTAGACCTCTGCGTAGTTCCAGCCTCCAGTGAGAGTGATCGTTTGCGATGTCCTTCCACCTCTCGACGTTCCTTTTCAGTGACTTCATGTCTCTCTTGCAAACGTCTTTGAAACGAAGATGGGGCTGCCCTTGTGCTCTCTTGCCGGAGGCCAGTTCCCCATACAGCAGGTCTTTCGGGATCCTCCTGTCTGACATGTGGTGTACGTGGCCCAGCCAGCAGAGACGGCGTTGTTGGAACAGGGTGAAGAGGCTGGGTATCTGGGTGCGGGCCAGGACCTCGTTGTTGGTGACTCGGTCAGTCCACATGATGTCCAGGATGCGTCTCAGGCTGCGAAGGTGGAGGGCATTGAGACGCCGCTCTTGTCTGTAGTAGAGGCTCCTGGTCTCACTGCCGTAAAGCAGTGTGCTGAGGACGCAAGCCCTGTAGACTGCAACTTTGGTGTGCGTCGTCAGCTTTCTGTTCTCCCAGATGCTTTGTCAGCCTGGCGAATGTTGAGGCTGCTCATCCGCTCTGTCGAGCTTGGGGTCTAGGGAGAGGCTGTCTGTGATGGTGGAGCCAAGGTATGTAAAGTCGTGAACTACTTCCAGCTCATAGTTGTTGATGGTAATGGCAGGGTAGTGCTCAACACCTTGGCCCAACACGTTGGTTTTCTTCAGGCTGAGGGTCAAGCTGAAGTCCTGGCAGGCTCTTGAGAAGCTGTCCATGAGGCGTTGCAGTTGCTCTTCAGTGTGTGTTGCCAGTGCCGTATCATCTGCAAACATCATGTCCCTGATGAGTACTTCACAAACCTTGGTTTTTGCCCTCAGCCGGGACAGACTGAACAGCCTCTCGTCCGATCTGGTGTGGAGGTAGACACCATCAGTTGATGTTCCAAAGGCGTGCTTCAGCATGACTGCGAAGAAGATGCCAAACAGGGTGGGGACAAGCACACAGCCCTGCTTCACACCGCTGCGGATGTTGAAGGCCTCTGAAGAAGAGCCGTCGAACTGAATGATGCTCTTCATGTCTGTGTGGAATAACTGAACTATCCTGAGGAGCCTCAGGGGACAATCAAACCTGGCAAGGATTTTGAATAGGCTGTCTGCTCACAAGGTCGAAGGCCTTCGTAAGGTCAATGAAAGCGACGTAGAGTGGTTGTCTTTGCTCTCTGCATTTCTGTTGTTGCTGTTGAAGGGAGAAGATCATGTCGATTGTTTATGGACTGGACTTTGTAGTTCACATTATGATGTGTTTCTGGTTCATGGTCGCTCCTTTCTTTTTACTGTTTTGGGCAATTTTGATTGAGGCAGTCTGCAGATAAGCTAAACTTAATATGCTAAGACTGTGTTTTTGCTCTTTTTTTTTTGCTGTTTGCATGTTTTGCACATGGGATGGGATTTGATGTTTTTCTTTGACAGGTTTTTTTGCTTTGTGACTGGGAAAGACAAATCTCAGCATAGTTTTTTCTTTGCAATGGATGAGAGGTGGTTGAGTTTTTTTAAAGTGCGGCGCATATTTCTTTTCAAGAGGAGAAAGACAGTCATACTTAAAACATAAAATTCATGGGTTCCTAAACAATGAGTACTGGGTGGTGATAAATAAATAAAAAGCAAAAATAGTTGACACTTTCAAAAAGAGCACTATTCTGCATGCTAAAAAGTCTGATAATGAGAGTGACACAGGATTGGAAGCCTTGAGGGTTTACAATATAAAAATAACAGGAGACAAGCAACATAACTTACACCCAATTTGAATGGCAAATTAATTAAAATAGATTGGACACTTCACTCGTAGTTTCACTCGTACCACAAGATGAGTTTAAATGGCTTTTCAGAGACACTGAACTGAAGCCTTCAGATAGCCAACTAAGAAGTTACTGTATATTGGAGAAAAGACAGCTTGTGTGGAAATGACATCTGTACAGTGTAATACTTAACCAACAAGCCACAGTGGACTTGTATGTAGTAAAAACAGGAGGACCAGCATTGTGGGGCCATGAATGGCTGAGACAACTTAATTGCAGATCCATCCTCCATTTGTATGCCACATTCCCTGCAGTAGACAACTGAAAGTGAATCAAGAAAGGTACTGGATGATACCACAGTATGGATGGCACTGGAAAACTTAAAACATATCAAGGGGAAAATAGTGTTAGATGAAAATGCCACTGTCCAGTTCCTTGTGCCATGCGTGGTAAAGTAGCCAGAGAGCTGATCACATGGAGGCTGAAGGAATTCTTTCCAAGGTTCAATAGAGCCCATGAACAATGGCAGTGGTCAGAGTAGCCAAGAAGGATTGATCTGTCAGGATCTGTGGTGATTTCAAGGTCACCGTAAACCCAGTACTGAAAATAAATCAATACTCCCTGCTCAGGATAGATGATATCTTTGCAAGGGAAGGGAAACACTTCAGCAAAGTGAACTTAGCTGAGGTCTACCTACAGACGGAGATGAAAGAAGAGTCATAAACACTCACAAAGGAGTTTATCACTATAATAGGCCTATTCTTGGAGTATCACCTGCACTCTGGCAAAAAACTGTGGACCAGGTGTTGCAAGGCTGCCCAGGCACTCACTGTTACCTGGATGACATCATTGTTACTGGTGAGGATGACAAGGAGCATCTCCAAAGATGCTATTAAAAACTATTAGAAACTATTAGAAAGATTGGGAGATTATGGGCTCAGCGCACAATATATGTTATCTTCTGTTAGCTCAGCCCTTCCATTAAAATTTCCAAAATAAGATGCTTCTTTGCCACCTTCCTATTCAAGTATCCTACTGCCTTTAAACGTGCATAAAATTTTACCTGTATTCAGAAGTCTGAAAGGAATCAACTGTGAATCAGATTTGCATAATCGCAAACAGGAGTTTTGGACCATTCCTCCGGCTCATCAATATTTCTGGGATACCTTGCATGAACAGCCCTCTTTAGGTCATGCCACAAAATCTCAGTTGGGTTAAGGTCTGGACTCCAACTTGGCCATTCCAAAACACAAATTTGCTTCTTTTTAAGCCATTCTATTGTTGATTTACTCTTGTGTTTTCCATTATTCTCCAACTTCATCCAACTTCTATTTAGCTTCTGGTGACAGACTGGAAAATGTCTTGATATAATTTCCCGTAAAATGTCTTGATATAATTTTGAATTCATTGTTCCCTCAATGATTGCAAGCTGACCAGGCCCTGAGACAGCAAAGCAGCCCCAAATCATGATAATCCTTCCACCGTGCTTTACAGTTGAGATGTGGTTTTTGTGTTGATGTGCAGTGCCCTTTTTTCCTTCAGACGTAGTGGTGTGCATTTCTGCCAATAATTTCCACTCTTGTCCTATCTGACCACAGAACATATTCCCAGAAGCATTGTGAAATATCCAGGTAGTCTTTTGGAAACTTGAGACTTGCAGCATTGTTTTTTTTTTTGGAGGCAGTGGTTTCCTCCATGTCCTTCCATGAAGATCATTCTTGTTCAGTGTTTCTCTTGTAGTGGACACACAGACAGAGACTTTAGCAAGTTCTAGAGATTTTTGTAGGTCTTTTGCTGTTACCCTTGGGTTCTTTATCACCACCCTTAGCATTGTATGTTGTGCTCTGGCTGTGATCTTTGCAGAACACCCACTTCTAGGGAGAGTAGCAACAGTACTGTACTGAATTTCCTCCATTTGTAGACAATTTCTCTTGTGGTGCTCTAATGAGCACTCAGGTCTTTAGAAATGCTCTTGTAGCTTTTTCCAGATTCATGCACCTCTATAATTCTGTTAAGGTCCTTTGAAAGTTGTTTTGATCAAAGCATTCCGTCTGGGTAGCCTCCAACCTGATGGCATGAACATTGACTTCCCTAACTTCCGCTAGGCCCCACCTCCCCCTCGTACCCCATCTGTTACTCATTTTTATGCACACATTCTTTCTCTCACTCTCCTTTTTCTCCCTCTGTCCCTCTGAATATACCTCTTGCCCATCCTCTGGGTCACCCCCCCTTGTCTTTCTTCCCGGACCTCCTGTCCCATGATCCTCTCGTATCCCCTTTTGCCTATCACCTGTCCAGCTCTTGGCTCCATCCTTCCCCCTCCTGTCTTCTCCTATCATTTTGCATCTCCCCCTCCCCCTCCAGCTTTCAAATCCCTTACTCACTCTTCCTTCAGTTAGTCCTGACGAAGGGTCTCGGCCTGAAACGTCGACTGCGCCTCTTCCTATAGATGCTGCTTGGCCTGCTGCGTTCACCAGCAACTTTGATGTATGTTTCTTGAGAAGAGCAGGCTTTGTCAGTAACCTGACTTTGTGTGCCTTTTTCACAGAACATGACACCTCTACAGCCCACACCTCCAAACTCATCTCATTGATTGGAACATCTGACTCCAAATAGATTTTGTAGAAACCATTACCCCAGAGGTTCACATACTTTTTTTTTTGAACCTAGACTGTGATTGTTTAAATGGTGTACTTAGTATTGATGAGAAGTATAATTGTTTGTGTGTTATTAGCTTAGGCAGATTGTGTTTGTCTATTATTGTGACTTAGATGAAGATCAGATCACATTTTATGAGTAATGAATGTAGAAAACCAGATACTGCAATTGCAAAGAGTTCACAGACTTGTAACATTGTAGCCATTAGTGAGACTTAGTTGCAGGAAGGGCAGGACTGGCAGTTTTGGGGTCCAGTTGTTTTAGACATGATAGAGCGGGAGGCATTAAAGGGAGAAGGGTGGCATTACTAGTCAGAGAAAATGTCATGGCAGTGCTCGGACATGGGAGCTTGTGTAGTGAGGCTTTATGGGTAGAAATGAAGATACAGAAAGGTATGACCACTTTAATGGGATATTATTATAGACCACCCAACAGTCCGTGCGACTTAGAGGAGCAAATTTGTAGAGTGATCACAGACTGTCGCAAGAAACATAAGATTGTGATGGTTGGTTATTTTAACATTCCACATATTGACTGGGACTCCGATGCTATAAGATGACTAGGTTGTCAAATGTTTAGAGGAAAGTTTTCTTAATCAGTAAATAGAAATCCTAATGATGAGAGAGTGTGAATCACTTGATCTCCAATGAGGGAATGAGACAGGACAGGTGACAGAAGTTTGTGTAGGGGAACACTTTGCATCCAGTGATCCTAATGTTATCGGTTTCAAGGTAGTTATGGAAAAGGATAAGTCTGATCCTCAGGTTGAGATTCTGAATTGGAGAGCAGCCTTTCTGATGGTATCAGAAATGACCTGGAAAGTGTGGGTACTTCGTAAGTGGGAGGCTTTCAAAAGTTTGTACATTCTGTCAGAATAAAAGGCAAGGATAACAGGTTTAGGGAACCTTGGTCTTTGAGAGATACTGAGGCACTGGTTTAGAAAAAGAAGGAAGTGCAGAGCAGGTATGGGCAGGCAGGAACAATTGAGCATAAGAAATGCGGGAGAACACTTCAGAAGGAAATCAGGAGGGCTAAAAAAAAAAGACATGAACTTGCTCTGGCAGACAAGGTGAAGGAGAATCCTAAGGGCTTCCACAGATATATTGAGCAAAAAGATAATAAGGGACAAAAATGGAAGATCGGAGTGATTCTCTTATGTGGAGCCAAAAGAGATGGGGGAGATGTTAAATGGATTTTTTGCATCTGTATTTACTCAGAAGACAGTCTATTGAAGTGAGGCAGAGCAGCGGCAAGGTAATGGACCCTATGCAGATTTCAGAGGAGGAAGTGTTTGCTGTCTTGAGACAAATTAGGGTAGATAAATCTCCAGGGCCTAACAAGGTGTTCCCTCTGACCCAGTCAGTGGCTGGTGTAGAAATTGCAAGGGCTGTAGCAGAGATATTTTAAACATCCTTAGCCATGATTGAGATACCGGAGGATTGGAGGATAGATAACGTTGTTCTGTTACTTAAGAAATGCTCTAAGAGTAAGCTGGGGAATTATCAGCCAGTGAGCCTGGCATCAGTAGTGGGAACGTTGTGGGAAGGTATTCTAAGGGAAAGGATATAGACAGGGACTGATTAGGTACAGTCAACATGGCTTTGTGAGCAGTATGTCATACAAAGATTAGGGTAAATGCGAGCAGGCTTTCTCCACTGAAGTTGAATGAGACTGCAAATAGAGGTCATGAGTTAAGAGTGAAAGGTGAAATATTTAAGGGAACATGTTCACTCAGAGGGTGGAATGAGCTGCCAGCACAAGTGGTGGATGTGGGTTCAATTTCAACATTTAAGATAAGTTTGGATAGGTACATTCTCCGTAACTTCCGCCACCTCCAACGGGATCCCACCACTAAGCATATCTTTCCCTCCCCGCCTCTCTCTGCATTCCGCAGGGATCGCTCCCTACGCAACTCCCTTGTCCATTCGTCCCCCCCATCCCTCCCCACTGATCTCCCTGCTGGCACTTATCCGTGTAAGCGGAACAAGTGCTACACATGCCCTTACACTTCCTCCCTTACCACCATTCAGGGCCCCAAACAGTCCTTCCAGGTGAGGCATCACTTCACCTGTGAGTCGACTGGGGTGATATACTGCGTCCGGTGCTCCCGATGTGGCCTTTTATATATTGGTGAGACCCGACGCAGACTGGGAGACCGCTTTGCTGAACATCTACGCTCTGTCCGCCAGAGAAAGCAGGATCTCCCAGTGGCCACACATTTTAATTCCACATCCCATTCCCATTCTGACATGTCTATCCACGGCCTCCTCTACTGTAAAGATGAAGCCACACTCAGGTTGGAGGAACAACACCTTATATTCCGTCTGGGTAGCCTCCAACCTGATGGCATGAACATTGACTTCTCTAACTTCCGCTAGGCCCCACCTCCCCCTCGTACCCCATCTGTTACTCTTTTTAATGCACACATTCTTTCTCTCACTCTCCTTTTTCTCCCTCTGTCCCTCTGAATATACCTCTTGCCCATCCTCTGGGTCACCCCCCCCCCGTCTTTCTTCCCGGACCTCCTGTCCCATGATCCTCTCGTATCCCCTTCTGCCTATCACCTGTCCAGCTCTCGGCTCCATCCCTCCCCCTCCTGTCTTCTCCTATCATTTTGCATCTCCCCCTCCCCCTCCAGCTTTCATATCCCTTACTCACTCTTCCTTCAGTTAGTCCTGACAAAGGGTCTCGGCCTGAAACGTCGACTGCGCCTCTTCCTATAGATGCTGCCTGGCCTGCTGCGTTCACCAGCAACTTTGATGTATGAGGCAGATTAATGGTTAGGTATGGACTAGATTGTCTGATTGGTCTGTTTCTGTGCTGCATTGTTATATGACTCTATGATAACTACTTGCAGCAGCAGCCATTTACCTCTGGGATGTGAGTAGACCCAGGAAGACCCATGGGAAGCCAGTGACAGGGAGAAAGGGCAAGTTCCAGCCAGAACACCCGAGGTAGGAATCGAAGTGGGTGGAGGGGGTTGGTGATGAATGAAGTAATGAGACAACCATACCACCCACTGCACTAGTGTGCAGGTTGCACAAAGGACAGATGTTGGAGAGAAGTTTACAAAGGCCTTAAATGAACCATCACAAAGTGGGCGTGGAATGTAAGATGAGGTTCAGTGGCTACACTCAGATGTCTCAAGAAGTCACATGATATTCCTCTGTATTTTGCTCAATAGATGTGTGCACCAGATGGTGTGGACCTTGTTGAGAGAAACTAAGAAACTAAACAAGTCTGGTCTTTCAGATCTGATCTCTGCTAACTTAGTTTAATTTGTAGTTACTTTGGGAAAATGCCAGGAAAGAAAATAGTCAATGACCTCAGTGTTTCTCTTCATGGTGCCCAGTTTCAGCTGTCAGGAACTGTATGCTTAGACAGCATTGAATTTGGCTTTATTGTCCTTTAATCATGATCCCTCTACTCTGTGTGCACAGATTATGGGCTGGATTTCTCACCTTACACACATGTCATAGTAGCAAATGCTACCAGAGAAACAATGGGAATCATGCTGACAGGTTGAGATTAGCTGTCAAATCCCAGGCTCCTAAATGATCACTGGTGCATTCAGGCCATCGAGTGACTGGCCAACCCTGCAGTCTCATAGGCAGTTAACGTCAACGGTCCATGAACACTTCCTCACTATCCCTCTTTATGCTCTCTGTATGTAACTTAGAGTAACTTTTTATGCCTGCACTGCACTGCGGTCACAAACAAAACATTTCATGCCTATGGTCAGTGAGAGTAAACATGATTCTGATTCCGATACCGTTACTTGCCTGTGTCGTCTAACGGGAGAGGATGAAGCTAGACACCCACTCCCCAAACCTGTCTACTGGGAGAGGATGGAGCTAGACACCCACTCCCCAAACCTGTCTTCTGGGAGAGGATGGCGCTAGACACCCACTCCCCAAACCTGTCTTCTGGGAGAGGATGGAGCTAGACACCCACTCCCCAAACCTGTCTTCTGGGAGAGGATGGAGCTAGACACCCACTCCCCAAACCCATCTACTGGGAGAGGATGGAGCTAGACACCCACTCCCCAAACCCGTCTACTGGGAGAGGATGGAGCTGTGAACCCACTCCCCAAACCCGTCTACTGGGAGAGGATGGAGCTGTGAACCCACTCCCCAAACCCGTCTACTGGGAGAGGATGAAACTAGACACCCACTCCCCAAACCCGTCTACTGGAAGAGGATGAAGCTAGACACCCACTCCCCAAACCTGTCTACCGGGAGAGGATGGAGCTAGACACCCACTCCCCAAACCCATCTACTGGGAGAGGATGGAGCTGTGAACCCACTCCCCAAACCCGTCTACTGGGAGAGGATGGAGCTAGACACCCACTCCCCAAACCCGTTTACTGCGAGAGGATGGAGCTACACACCCACTCCCCAAACCCATCTACTGGGAGAGGATGAAGTTAGACACCCACTCCCCAAACCCGTCTACTGGGGGAGGATGGAACTGTGAACCCACTCCCCAAACCCGTCTACTGGGAGAGGATGAAGTTATGCCCCCACTCCCCACGTGCGTCACGAGAAAGGAACCCAGCTGAGAAGAGTCACTAGAGTTTCTACATCAATCATCTGGCAGGAGCATGATTTTGAACTATCATAAAAATATATTTTTAAGACATAGAAAGGAAATTAATCCAATTAGCCTTTTGGGTCTGCTCTGCCACTCCATCATGGCTGATTTATTATTTCTCTCAACCCCACTCTCTTGAGTTCTCTCCAGAATCTTTGACGTGCTTACTAATCAAGAACCTATCTTTCCTGAAATCATTCTTCTGAACCTCTTCTGGAATCTCTCCAATGCCAACGTAGCCCAAAACAGCTCACAATACTCAACGTGCAGTCTGACTAATCCCTTATAAAGCCTCAATGTTAAGTACCTGATTTTATATTCTAGACCTCTTGAAATGAATGCTAAAATTACATTTACCTTCCTTACTGCCGACTTAACCTGCAGCCTCTAGGGAATCCTGTATGAGGACTCTAAAAAAATAAAGTTTTCTGGCCACTTTTTTTTAACCCACTAACTTTAAATGAAATATATCTGCCTAGTTAACTGGTATTTGAGAAGAGTCATATGAGTAAAATAATACAAATAAAGTGCATTGCCAATTACCCCAGCCGGGGAGACAGACCCACTCCCAGAGCCTAGGAAATCCTTGTTCTCACTCCACTCAGTTGTTGTACCACTTTCAATGCAAAAGTTCCAGCTTCCATAGCAATGCATGGGACCTGGAAGGGGTTTGGCATGGTGACTGACAGTCTGTTCCATCAATCTATCCACTTTCTCAATGGAAACAAGTAACTCTGACAGATGTCTCAACCTTGCAACTGTAAAAATTTAAGCACTGTCACTGCCATGCCATGTGTTTCTGGCATCTCACTTTCACTCCTTTTAGCAATTTCTGACAACAAACCAGCATCTCATTGAGCCCAACTATCGAAAGATGGAAGGTTAGTAAATACTGTATTTCCTGCTATAATTTTTCACATATATAGAGAGTGAAAGAGAGGCAAGAGTGGATATTGGACTGCTGGAAAATGCCACTGGAGAGGTAGTAATGGGGGACAAAGGAATGTTGGATGAACTCAACAAATATTGTATCAGTCTTCATTGTGGAAGACACCAGCAGCATGCCAGAAATTTGAGTTTCGTGGGGCAGAAGTGAATGTAGTTGGTATTACTAAGGAGAAGCTCAAAGGTCTGAAGGTAAGTAAGTCACTTGGACCAGATGGACTCCACCCCAGAGTTCTGAAAAAGGTAGCTGAAGAGACTGTGGAGGTATAAATAATGATCTTTCAAGAATTGCTAAATTCTGGAATGGTTCTGAAGGACTGGAAAATTGCAAAAGTGGCTCCACTCTTTCAGAAGAAAGGGAGGAAAAAGATCAGCCAATAAGGCTGACATCAGTGGTTTGGAAGATGTTGGAGTCCATTATTGAGAATGAGGTTTTAGGTACTTGGAGGCACCCTAAAATAGGTCAAAGTCAGCATGGTTTTGTTAAGCAGAAATCTTGGCTGATAAATCTGTTTGAATTTGATGAAATAACAGACAGTATAGATATAGTGGGTTTTAAATAAACTCTTCTTGGCCTTCCAGCCAGATACAGGTATCTTTGACAAACTGCCATCTTCTTCAGGGTCTTTTTCCAGAGGATGCTGTTTACTTGGATTTTCAGAAGGCCTTTGACAAGGTGCCACACATAAGGTGACCAAACAAAATAAGAGTCCATGGTTTTTGCAGGAAAGATACGAGAATGTATCAGAAGTGTTTGATGACTCTGGGCCTCTACTTGCTGGAGTTTGGAAGAATGAGAAGGGATTTCTTTCAAACCTACAGAATATCTAAAAGACTATTCACAGAGGACATTGAGAGGCTATTTCTTACAGTCGGAGAGTCTAGGACTAGAGGGCACAAGGACTTCCCTTTAGAACAGAGATGAGGAGGAATTACTTTAGTCAATGTGTGGTGAAACTCTGCAATTCATTCCCACGGACAGCTGTAGAGGCCAAGAAATAGTTTAAAGTAGAAGTTGATAGGTTCTTGATTAGTAAGGCTGTCAAAGGAGAGAAGGCAGGAGTACTGGGCTGAGAGGGAAAATAGATCAGCCATGATCGAATGCTTGGGGCAGATTGAATGGGCTGAATGGCATAATTCTGCTCCTATGTCTTATGGTCTAGTCTGCAAAAATGTCTGATATGTTAGCGTACACTGAGGTCCTCAAAAATGTAAAGCAGGACCCGTGTAAAGAAACACAGAACTATTGATATATGAATAGAACTCGAAAGAAGATTGAAAACATTGGAACAAATATCAACATGAAGTTCTAATGGGGTATCTTGACACGAAACATCATGGTCTTAACCTGACCAACCCTCTCATCCACAGATGCTACCCATTCTGATGCGTTCCTCCAGAAGTTCTGCTTGGGCTCCAGACTACTGCACCTGCGGTCTGGTTTGACTCAATTTAAAGCTGATTGCTTGCCTTCCAGTGCGCAGCAGATACTGAAATCAGTGACAGCACTCAGAAATGTCTGGCTGTTCCATGTATGATCTTATTGCATAGGAGACAACTCTTGTTTTCCTTCAGGTGAACAATTGCTGATTTTACACTCGTTAAACGTGAATTTCAGAACAATAACTACTTGGATACTTTGTAGGTAAGGGCTGGACTTTTAATGCAGGATGTCAAGTTTTATGTACATTCCAATCATTAATTATTAACCACAAAATATTGACATGCAAGAAACTTCCTGAGGTATTATATGTTTGTACACTATGTCAAACGGCTTCACCAATGTTTGGAGAAAGGCTTCTTCCTATAATTGTTTAATATAAGTAGAAATATGTGTGTGTTCATTCTTTGCAGTACACAATCAGGGATTAACACATGAAACATGAAAGCAATGGAAGCAGGTCAGAATTAAGTTCATGTTGATTGGATTAGACTCTTCAGACATGGCTGAAAATCGACCCAGAAGTCGTGCAGAGTGAACTTTCTGTGTTTCTCGCATTTCTCAACCATTTTAGGTGAACATGGATTATAATTTCCATATGTGGTGTTACACAATTTTTACAGCAGTAGGAAAACATTTAACTGACTCATGAAAAGCAAGCTGCAATTCAAAAAAAAGTCACTTAGGGTGTGAATATGCAGTGTCATCATTTATTTTTAGAGCACAAACAACCATTTCCACAAAATCAGCTCATTGTCCTTGGAGGAAGAACATTCCAGGAAAGTACTGTCTGAACTGTACATTTAGTGTGTGTGAGCAGAACAGTTGCTCTTGAACTAGTTGATGAGATTTTCTACCAGAGCTTTCAAGGTAATGTGAATGACTTCATTAGCCATAGAGCCTGGGAATACCAGAAACCAATGAGAGGTGCATACCTTGCTGCTAAATTTATTGGATATGAATACCTCACACCACCTTTAAAGTGAATCAATTACCTGATAAATGCATTCGGGCTGATAATCTCCTGCATACATGTCTCAAATGAGGCTGTGCCATGACAAATATATCAGCTGGTGTTTCCTAGGAAAAAGAGAAAGCCTTGTGGTTGCAGAAGGCCACTGCAGAATGATTGGGTGGTGTTACAGTTATATTTGTATGAAAATCACCAGAGACTTGGCGAACAGATCAGGTGAAAGGCACATGGGTGGAAAAACGATGGAGTCAGCTTTTCAGTTGATTGCATTTATGTTAATGCGGCAACAGCTGCCTAGTTCTGGAGGAGTAGTTAACAAATGGGGCAGCATGACAGTGTACAGGTCAGGGTAACACTACCACATGGACCCCAGTTCAATTCCCGCTACTGTCTGAAAGGAGTTTGCACGTTCTCCCCTTGAACACGTGGATTTCCTTCGGGTGCTCCAGTTTCCTCCCACGTTCCAATGATGTACAGGTTAGTAAGTTAATTGGTCACATGGGCATATTGGGCAGCGTTGACTCATTTGGGCAAGAAAGGCTGTGCTGTATCACTAAATAGACACACAGAATAGATTAAGGACTGAATCTTCAATCCATTCTGGGCCTAATTCAGATAGATTGAAATTCTCCAGTGCAGAGCATATTGAATTCATTGGCCCTTGCTAGAAATTGAAGACATATGGGTTCCAGGGAGACTGCATCAGTTTCAGTAACATTGCTTCAAGGGGCAGCACAGTGATTCAGCTAGTGGAGCTGCAGCTTCATATTTAAAAAAAACAGATTCAATCCTGAGCTATGGTGCTGTTCATGACTGTGTGGGTTTCCTCAGGGTGCTGCAGTTTTCTCCCATGTCCTACAGATACGGATGTTGTTAGGTTAAATAGCCACTGGAAGTTGCCCTAGTATGTAAATAGTCGGTAGAATCCAGTGTGGGGGGGGGGGGGCTGATGGAGATAGGGGAAGAAAAGATCCACAAAAAATTATAGAGTAATACAGCACAGAAACAGGCCCTTCTACCCAACTCGTCCATGCTGACCAAGATGCCCAACTAAGTTTGTACCCTATCCCTCTAAACTGTTCCTATCTAATGTACTTGGTGTCCAAGTGTCTTTTACTGTAAATCTTATTAATGTACCTGCCTCAGCCATTTCCTTTGTCAGCTTTTCCAAGTACGTACCACCATCTATTTTAAGAAGTTGCCCCCTCAGTTCACTTTTAAATCTTTTAAACTTCAACCCTTTAGTTTTTGATTTCCTTTCCCTGGGAAAGAGACAATGTCCATTCACCCTTGTTATTTTACACACCTCTAGGTGGTCACTCCGCAATCTCCTCTACTCCAAAAGGTGAAGTCTTTGCCTGTCCAACTCTCCTTATAATTCAGACCCTCACATTCCGGCAAAATTCTCATGAACCTCTGCATGCTGACTCTGCTGCTGAGTTCCTCCAGCAATCCGTGTGTGTTACTCAGGATCTTCAGCTTCGGCAAACTCTCTTCTGACTGTTCTTTGCGCACTTTTCAGCTGAATGACATCTTTCCTATAATGGGGTGCGTGGCCAAAACTGTACACAATTCTCCAGCAACACACATCAAAGTGGCCGGTGAACGCAGCAGGCCAGGCAGCATCTGTAGGAAGAGGTGCAGTCGACGTTTCAGGCCGAGACCCTTCGTCAGGACTAACTGAAGGAAGAGTGAGTAAGCGATTTGAAAGTTGGAGGGGGAGGAGGAGATCCAAAATGATAGGAGAAGACAGGAGGGGGAGGGATGGAGCCAAGAGCAGGACAGGTGATAGGCAAAAGGGATACGAGAGGATCATGGGACAGGAGGTCTCGGAAAAAAGACAATGGGGGGGGGACCCAGAGGATGGGCAAGAGGTATATTCAGAGGGACAGAGGGAGTAAAAGGAGAGTGAGAGAAAGAATGTGTGTATAAAAATAAATAACAGATGGGGTACAAGGGGGAGGTGGGGCATTAGCTGAAGTTAGAGAAGTCAATGTTCATGCCATCAGGTTGGAGGCAAATTCTCCAGCTATGGCCAGGCCAATGCCTTGTACAGTTGCAACATAATGTCCCTTTTCCTATTCTCAAGCAAAGGACCGTAAAAGAGATTTGTATAAAAAAGTAATGGAGAAATGGAAATGTGTTGTGAGATGGCAATAGACTCAATTAGACAAGATCTCCTTCAAGGTCATAATGTGCGTTAAGTAACACTCAAATCTTCACCTCTCTACCACTGTAACCACAGTGACACCACTTGCAAACCCATATCCATTATGTCACCTGAGACACTCACAAATTTCCACAGATGTACCATCAAGAGCATTCTAACTGGCTGCATTAGTGTCTGGTATTTGGGGTTGGGGAGGGGGTGGTGCTACCACACAGGATCAGATAAGCTGCAGAAACGTGTAAACTTAGTCAGCTCCTTTACTGGGCACTATTCTCCAGAGTATCCAGGACATAGCCTCAAAAAGGCAGCATCCCATTTCCCGGGACATGCCCTATTCTCATTGCTACCATCAGGAAGGAGGTACAGGAGGCAGGAACCCGAAGATGCACACTCAGTGATTCAGAGTAACATCTTTCCCTCTGCTACCCAATTTCTGAATGGACATTGAACCCATGAGTACGACCTCACTATTTATTTCTATTTTTGTGTTGCTGATTTAATATATACTTACTGTAATTCAGGTTCTTTATCTCTATTATTCCACGAGGCTCGGGACAGACTTTAACTTTTAATAGTTATTGCATCGTACTGCTGACAACAAATTGCACGACATATGCTGGTGATATTAAACCTGATTTTGATTCTCATTCTGAGTCAATACTCTTCAGAGAAAAGGTGATAAATAAAGCAAGCAAGTGGAGAAATAAATTAACATTTGTACGTTGACACCAGAGGTCAGCTTGTTTTGCAGATCCCAGGTTATTGGACAATTGGGCTGTACCGTATACAATGTGTGTGGAAGAGTCAGAATTATGTTCTTGATTGATGACATTGTAATAACTTTGACGTCCTTCAGTCTGCTCCTACTGTAAAAACCTATACTTACGTCAGTCTCATTAGCAATCTCAGACCCCATGAAGCTGGGCTGGTAGCAAATTGTCCGCAATCCTGAGGGAGTGCTTGCAAAGAGCAGACTCGGTCTCTGCTTGCCCACAAACTAGCCTGAGAATGTCTTCTTTTGTATTATTGTTGGACATTGGCAAGCCTGGTAAACTGGTTCACTGGCAAGACTGACAGTGCGGGAGCCACATGGCCTCGGTTGTTACACGAGCCAGGCCCTCGTGCCAGAGGTCACCTGTTGCAGCCGCCCATGGAAGGAGACGCCGGAGCCGGTGTGGGAGGGGGCTGGCTTCTCCCATCATTGTTGCCTTCCGGTATTTGTTCAGTGGAAGACGAGTTGGATAGTATTCATTTGTGGCTGCACTCGCACGTGATGAGAACAGCTGAACCATTAATCTACAGACCATGACACGCAGGGACTTAAGATCATAAGGCCATAAGATATAGGAGCAGAATTAGGTCACTTGGCCCATTAAGTCTGCTCCACCATTTCATCACGGTTGATTCATTTTCTTCACAGCTCCAATCTCCTACCTTTTTCCCATATCCCTTCATGTGCTGACCAATCAAGAATCTATAAACTTCTGTCTTAAATATACCCAATGACCCAGCCTCCACAGTTGCCTGTGGCAACAAATTCCACAGATTCACCACCCTCTGGCTAAAGCAATTCCTCTTCATCTCCATTCCAAATGGATGACCCTCTATTCTGAGGCTGTGCTCTCTCCCCCAAACACCACCACTATAGGAAACACCCTCTCCACATCCACTCAATCTACACCTTTCAACATTCAATAGAGTTCAATGAGATCCCTCCTCATTCCTCTGAATTCCAGTGAGAGTAGAGGCCCAGAGCCATCAAATGCACCTCATATGATAAGCCTTTCATTTCTGGAATCATTTCCATGAACCTCCAAGATTAGCACATCCTTTCTTAAATAAGGAGCCCAAAACTGCTCACAATGCTCCAAGAGAGGCCTCACCAGTGCTTTATAAAGCCTCAACATTACATCCCTGCTCTTATACTCCTCTTGAAATAAATGCTAACATTACATTCACCTTCCTCAGCATTGACGTAACCTGAAAAATAACCTTTAGGGAATCCTGCATAAGAACTTTCAAGTCCTTTTGCATCTCAGATTTTTAAATATTATCCCCATTTAGAAAATAGTTTTACTTCTTTATTTCTTCTACCAAAGTGCATGACCATATACTTCCCTACATTCTATTCCATCTACCACTTCTTTGCCAATATTCCTAACCTGTCTAAGTCCTTCAGCAGCTTCCCTGCTTCCTCAACACTACCTGCCCCTCCACCCATTTTCATGTCATCCACAAACTTGGGCACAAAGCCACCAATTCCGAAATCCATATCATTGACATATAACATAAAAAGAAATGGTCTCAACACAGAGAACTGTGGAACACCACTTATCACAGGCTACCAAACAGAAAAGTCTCCCTTTATTCCCACTCTTTGCTTCCTGCCTCATGTGTAACACCTTGTCAAAGGCCTTCTGAGAATCCAAGTACACAACATCCACAGGTTCTTCTTTGTCTACCGTGCTTGTTATTTCTTCAAACAATTGCAATAGAATTGTCAGGCAAGATTTTCCCTAAAGGAACCATGCCAGAATCCATTGATTCTTGAAAGATAATTACTAATGCCTCCACAATCTCTTCAACCACTTCTTTCAGGGTATAGGGTCCAAGTGACTTATCTACTTTCAGTCCTTTCAGTTTTCCAGGCACCTTCTTCCAGACAACTTTAGTCACTACTCCCCCCTGACACTCTCAAACGTCTGGCATACTGCTAGTGTCTTCCACAATGAAAAATGATGTTAAATACTTATTCAGTTTGTCTGCCATTTCCTTGTCCCCATTATTTCCTCTCCAGCATTATTTTCCAGCAGTCCAATATCTGTTCTCACCTCTCTTTTATCATTTATATATCTGAAACAACTTTTGGTATCCTCTTTAATATTATTGGCTATCTTATGTTCATATTCTATCTTTTCCCTTTTAATGACTTTTTTTGCTTGCCTTCTGCTAGGTTTTAAAAGTTTCCCATTCCTCTAATTTCCCATTAATTTTCACTATTATACGAGGGGTGATTGATATGTTCGTGGCCTAAGATAGAAGGAGTCAATTTTAGAAAACCTAGCACATTTATTTTTCAACATAGTCCCATCCTACATTTATACACTTAGTCCAGTGGTCGTTCCCTTCTTTGTAGAAGTTGGCGTCTTGGACCTCCAGAAAGTGGTCCACATTCAGGGTGATTGATAAGTTTGTGGCTTAAGGTAGAAGGAGATGTTATTAACTTCAAACTTACTGCATAATTACTCAAAAAGTTGAGCTGCACGTGCATGTAACAAGAGCTGTATAACTCATCTCTTTCTACCTTAGGCCAGGACCCTATCAATCACCCATGCTGTGGACCACTTCTGGAGGTCCAAGACGCCAACTTCTACAAAGAAGGGACCGTATGCTCCACGACCGCTGGACTAAGTGTGTAAACGTAGGATGGGACTATGTTGAAAAATAAATGTGCTAGGTTTTCTAAAATTGACTCCTTCTATCTTAGGCCACGAACATATCTATCACCCCTCGTATGCCCTGCCTTTTGATTTTACGTTGGTTTTGACTTCCCTTGTCAGCTACAGTTGTGTCATCCTGCCTTTAGAACAGCTCTTCTTTGGGATGTATCTATCCTGCACCTTCTGTATTGCTCCCAGAAACCCTGGCCATTGCTGTTCTGCTGTCATCCCCACTAGTGACCCTTCCAATCAACTTTGGCCAGCTTTTCCCTCATGCCTCCATAATTCCCTTAATACGGATACATCTGTCTTTAGCTTTGCCTTCTCAAATTGCAGGGTGAATTCTATCAAAATATGATCACTGGTCCCTAAGGGTTCCTTTGCCTGAAACTCTCCAATCAATTTTGGTTCATTGCACAACGCCCAATCCAGAATAGATGATCCCCCTTGTGGGCTCAACCATGAGCTGCTCTAAAAAGCCATCTTGTAGGCATTCTACAAATTTCCTCCTTGGAATCCAGCACCAATTTCCCAATCTTCCTGCATATTGAAATTCCCCATGACAATCGTAACATTGCCCTTTTGACATGCATTTTCTATTTCCCATTGTAATTAATCCCTATCAGGGTCTTTTTACCCTTTCAGTTTCTTAGCTCTACCCATAATTATTCTACACTTTCCGATCCTGTGTCACATGTTTCTAGTGATTTGATTTGATTTTTTTATCAACTGGGCTACCCCACACCCTCTGCCTACCTGCCTGTCATTTTGATATAATGGTTATCCTTGGATGTTAAGTTCCCGCTATAATCTTCTTTCATACACAATTCAGTAATGCCAGAGTGTCATACCTGCCAATCTCTAACTGTTTTACAAGTTCATCTACGTTATTCTGCATGCTGTGTGCATTCAGATATAAAACCGCCAGTCCTGTACTCATTACCCTTTTTGATTTTTGTCCCTCCCCTACATTGCAACTAAACCTGTTGACTGAAATTTTGCCCTGTCATCAGCCTGTCCTTGCTAATAGTCTCACTACACACTGCCTCTGTTTGAAAACCAAGTGCTTCATCCATAACTCCAGTTCCCACCCCCTGCCAAACTAGTTTAATCCCTCACAAGCAGCTCTAGCAAACCTGCCTACAAGGATATTGGCTACCCCCACCCCCGGGTGCAAGTGTAACCTGTCCCTTTCGTACAGGTCATACCTTCCCCAGAGTAGGTCCCAATGATCCAGAAATCGGAACTCCTTGCATCCGGCACCAGTTCAACAATCATGAATTTATCTGCCAAATCATCCTATTCTTATCATCACTGGCAGATAATCCTGAGATTACTATCCTAGCAGTCCTGCCTTTCAGCTTCCTACCTAAATCACTGAAACCTCTCCTCAGGACCACCTCAGCTCTCCCACCTATATCATCGGTGCCAATATTTACCAAGACTCCCCCTTTAGAATGCCATGAACCCGATCTGCGACATCCCTGACCTTGGAGACAACATTCTCTCTGGGTGTCTCTGTCGAGTCCACAGAATCTCATCTCTATTCCTCTAAATAAGGAATCTCCTGTCACCACTGCAGTCCTGTTCACCTCTCTTCTCCTCTGAGCCACAGTGCCAGGGACCCAGCTGCAGCCACTCCGCCTTGGTAGGTCGCCTGGCTCAGCAGTATCCAAAATGGTAAATGAGGGGAACGGCCACAGGGATACTCAGTACTGCCTGCCCATTTCCCTTCCTTCTCCTGACAGTCACCCAGTTACCTGCCTCCTGCTACCTTGGGGTGACTACCTCCCTGTAGCCCCTATCAATCACTTCTTCAGTCTCGTGAATGAGCCAAAGGTCATCAAACTGCAGCTCCAGTTCTGAGGAGCTGCAGCCCTGTGCACCCGGTGCAGATGTGGGTATCAGGGAGGCTCAAGGTCACAACACATCCCTTGAACCATTCTCACTGCACTAACCGTGTTTGGCTGTGTTCATGTGTATGGTTGAATGACAATTCAGCTGAAACTGGAACTTGGAACGAAACCAAATTAAAGCACCTACTTTTACTACTAGAGAGAACAGGTATGTTGCAATTTGCAAATCAATTGTACTACCATTTGGAATAATTCAGGTGTAAACAGTGCTTCAAACCCTGTTCATGCCTCCAAAAATTCTTTGGAGGAGGCTTTGGTCAAACAATAGTTTAGGATGATTGTACAGATGATTGTTCTTGCTGGGCAGGAGTCTTACCCTTCTTCAAGAAAATATTTCATTTTGATTCTGACCCAACTTGAGTAAATGTCACCATTGACAGGTGGTCATGGCGACACAGAGATTGAAGGTAGGAACAAATTAAAATAAAATTCCATCGTAACACACCCATAGATGAAACAATGTACTTTACCCTTCGAGATCTGGCCAATAGAACATGAACTTTAAACTATATTTGGTTAATTTTTACCTCAAATCAGAACTTGTTGGCACATTTTGTTCTGCTTCAGCAGTAAATAATCAATAAATGTGATAAGTATGCTGATAAAACAGAAACTACTATCAAATAAAAGAAAGTATACAATGCTGGTTGGAGGGATCTTGCCAAGTTGATCCCTGCCTCTGCTGAAGCAGTTAATGACTTACTCCATTATAATTACATCTGTACTCTGTACTGCTGTACCTCACCCTACTGTTCATTTTTATGCCTGAACCTTGACCGTGATTATCAATAAGCTAAAGAGTTCTGGTAATATCATCACCGACCCTTGTCTTCGTCCTTGTCTAATGGTTACAGTTAAACACAAATGGAAGGTAAAAGTTGTTACCTTACACTTCTTTCAGGGTTTTGAAAAAATAATTTGAATTGAATGGAGGGTTTTTTTTATTTCAAAATATACTTTATTCAAAAATAAATATATACAATAAACCATTCAATAACTTTCTATCCTTTACATATGTTTCCATTAAAGTCAGTACATATCCATATTTATGGCCACCCATGTGGCACTCCAGTTTTCCACCTTACCACATGGAGGGTCATAACCTTATTAAGACACAAAAATCTATATATAGCAGATGTTCAGCCCAGCACTATTTTCTCAACTTCTGTATAAGAGGGCACTTTACTATTGTGACGGGAGTTCATATATTAGGTATGCATACTTGTTCTCCATCCATCTGCTGTAAACTCTCTGTAGCCATTGTGTTGCAGAGAATTTTGATTATTTCTGAATTCATGTTACAGCATAATAATTTAAAGACTCTTACTGATTTGCATTTTAGTTTAATCAAAGTTGACCGTGTTCATCCTGACAACATTATCAATTTAAACAAAAGTGGACGTCTGCTGAATTGTGCAGTAGGTGTAGAGTAAGCATCCTCCATGGATGGATTTAGGGAGTCTCTTGCCATGCCTAGCAAAGCTTTGGTTTTTAGAGGAAATGGAGGAGATGCTGCCTACTATCCCACGATCCCCTGGTCTAACGTTGAGTTCAAAAGTACATGAAATTAATCATAGAACAACATATATTCATTGTACAGCTTTTCCAGCTACCATTTTTCGTTTCGACCATAAAACCATAGGACATAGGAACAGAATTAGGCCATTCAGCCCATTGAGTCTGCTCCACCATTCCATCAAGGCTGATCCCAGATCCCACTCAATCGTATACATTTGCCTTCTCGCCATATCCTTTGATGCCTTGACCAATCAGGAAACAATCAACTTCCGCCTTAAATACACGTAGGCACTTGGCCTCCACCGCAGCCTGTGGCAGAGCATTCCACAGATTTACTACTCTCTGGCTAAAAAAAATTCCTCCTTACCTCTGTTCTAAAGGGTCGCCTCTCAATTTTGAGGCTATGCTGTCTAGTTATGGTTACCCTAACCATAGGAAACATGCTCTCCCCATCCACCCTATCTTGTCCTTTCAACATTCAGTAGGTTTCAATGAGATCCCCTCTCCACATTCTTCTAAATTCCAGTGAGTACAGGCCAAAGTTGCTAATTGCTCCTCATATGTTAACCTCTTCATTCCCGGAATCATCATCGTGAACCTCCTCTGGACTCTCTCCAATGACAACACATCCTTTCTGAGATATGGGGCCCAAAACTGTTGACAATACTTCAAGTGTGGTCTGACTAGAGTCTCATAAAGAATCAGCATTATCTCCTTGCTTTTATATTCTAATCCCCTTGAAATAAATGCCAACATTGCATTTGCCTTCTTTACCACAGACTCAACCTGTAAATTAACCTTCTGGGAGTCTTGCACGAGGACTCCTAAGTCCCTTTGCACCTCTGATGTTTGAACCTTCTCCCCATTTAGATAACAGCCCGCACTATTGTTCCTTTTACCAAAATGCATTATCATATATTTCCCAAATCTGTATTCCATCTGCCACTTTTTTGTCCATTCTTCCAATTGCCTAAGTCCTGCTGCAATCGCATTGCTTCCTCAGCACTACCTGCTCCTCCCCCTTTCTTTGTATCATCCACAAACTTTTCCACAAAGCCATCAATTCCATTATCTAACTCTTTGACAAACAATGTGAAAAGCAGTGGTCCCAGTACGGACCCTGAGGAGCATCACTAGTCACTGGCAGCCAACCAGAACTTCCCACTCGCTGCCTCCTGCCTGTCAGCCATTCCACTATCCATGCCAGTGTCTTTCCTGTAACACCAGAGGATTTTATTTTGTTAAGCAGCCTCATGTGTGGCCCCTTATCGAACGCCTTCTGAAAATCCAAGTAAATGACATCCACCGTCTCTCCTTTGTCCACCCTGCCTGTTACTTCCTTGAAGAACTCTAACAGATTTGTCAGGCAAGATTTCCCTTTACAGAAATCATGCTGACTTAGACTTACTTTATCATTAGTCTCCAAGTACCTTGAAACCTTATCCTTAATAACAGACTCCAACGCTTTCCCAACCACAGTGATCAGGCTAATAGGCTTATAATTTCCTCTCTTTTGCCCATCTCTTTTCTTAAAGAGTGGAGTGACATTTTCAATCTTCCAGTCCTCTGGGACCATGCCAGAATCAAATGATTCTTGAAAGATCATCCACTATTTCTTCAGCAAGGTCTTTCAGGACTCTGTGATGTAGTCCATCTGGTCCAGGTGACTTATCCACCTTAAGACCTTTGAGTTTGCCTAGAGCTTTATCCTTTTCTAATAGCAATGGCACTCACTCCTGCTCCCTCACCTCTGGCACACTACTAGTGTCTTCCACAGTGAAGACGGATGCAAAGTGCCCATTAAATTCGTCTGTCATTTCTTTGGGCCCCATCACTACCTCACCAGCATCATTTTCAAGTGGTCCAGTATCAACTCTCACATCCATTTTACTCTTTATATAACTAAAAAAAAACTTTTGGTATACTGCTTTGTATTATTAGCTAGACTGCCCTCATATTTCATCATTTTTTCTAGTTGTCCATTCTCTTAGTGAAAAATGTTAAAATGCTATTAACTACAAACTAATTTGGACCTGGGAAAATACTTCCAAACCTTTGAAGTGGTTATTGAATCTTAAATAAATTATCTCAGCTTTAAAAGAAATAGTTCTACTTTAAAATCTCCTTTTGTATGTAATTACTCACATTCCCACGCTGCGCACTGTTCCTTGCTTAATTGGGCACTTGAAATTGTTTGCATACTATGAAGCTCCTACTAAATTGGTATCCATTCAGCTTCATTCCCTGGCTTCTTTGAACTTTGAAAATGCCTTCAGGTACGATTTCTACTTTTTTAAGCACTATCATTACAAAACGTTCTTCAAAAAACCTTCACACCTCTGCCCCCGCAACACTCTCTCCTTTCCTCTCCAATATAAAATATATTTAAAATTTCTTGCCATCTCTTGTTCGAAACTCTCCAATCATGTTTTGCCCCCTTGTTTCACAGCACAGACCTAGTCCTAATCATAAATTACATTCTCCATTGTGTGACAGTGATGCCTTACTTGAGCTCCTTGTAGCTAATCCAAAAATTAACAATACTACTCTTCTTTAATATCTCTCTTCTGTGGTCCTGTTCGGTAAGTCTGCATGATCTCGGTTTCAATTACACTTTTATAACAAGTGCCAGGGTACCCCAAAGCATGCGCATCTCCTGCCTCTTTATTGAGGCTTGATGAAAGTCATGCATTAGCTTTCACAGATGCACTGACAATGCTTAGTTTGCTTAAATTCTTCACCGTTTTTCCAACATTCAATTTGGATCAGTTCCATTTAAAAATTAGGAAGACCAAATCCATTGTCTTTGGCCTTTCTCACAGACTCTATAATCCACTGCCTCCAAATATATCTTTTTCATCAGCAGCTGTTTCGGCCTCAGTCAGACTGTTAACCTTTTATACCCCATGGATGAATTTCACCAAGCAAGGGGTCCGTGGACCCTTGCAACAGTCTTGCCAATCTAACACAGTTGTATGTCATCAAAATAGATTGCCTTTATCTCTCTCTTGCATCCTCTGGATCTACCTGTATTTTATCCCTGAATTATTTTATTCTTGTGATGTGGGCACTATTGGTAAATCCATCATCATTTATTGCCAAGTCCTCGTTGCTCCTGAGAAGGTGATGGTGCACTGCAGCGTCAAATTTCTAAAATCAGTAGAGTAAAATCATCCTTGCATTAGCTACCTTTCAGCTTAAAGAACAGTAGGGTTTGCTCGGGTAATCTCCCAATAATTTCCTCATGTCTAAAACTCCTATCCAAAACTAAGTTTGCACACCAACTCTTGAAGAGTTCTGATTGATAACCATGTTCACACTTTTAGTATTTGATTGCAATTCCAACTAAGAACCCCCAGAAACACTAATCTTCCAGTTCTCTTCCTATTCTCCTTTCCACAGAATTTCTCCATTCCTTTGTTTTAGAAAAAATACCTGGTCATTTCTACATTAGTCTCAAGTTGCAAAAATCTTCAGGAAGCACTGTCGCAGAAAAAGGAGTTCACTGTGGAAAGTCAGAGGCCCATTGACTACAAGTCCACTGGAGGCTGGAGGCCAGGGGCCTGTCCAGGGTTTGGAGGACTGTCGGTGTGTGCCAGTGGGAGTGTGGGTGGGTGGCATGGAAGAAAAGAGACTTGCTTTAGTGCTGTTGTTTTGTTGCTTGTTGTGTTCTGCGTTGCTCTACCAGGTATAGTGGGCATGCTGCATTGCCACCAGAATGTATGGCTACACTTGCAGGCTGACCCCAGGTTGTGCTGGTTGTAAATGCAACTGACATATTTTATTTTATGTTTCAAAGTTACATGTGAGAAATAAACAAATCTGAATCTGAATATTTTTGCTGTCTTTTGTGCAAATTGCTTGTCTCCATAGTTCCACGAGCAAGCTTTTGTCTTGCAACACAGTCTCAGGGTGTGAGTGAGCATTGAGCTGACAACAGGAAAAGTGGCCACATGAGTGGGAAGGTCCCTCAGTAGGCACAACAATCTGCTCAGAATATTGAGAAATACTTTGATGATACGATGACGCTGACCTGCTTTAAACTTGCCATCTGCAGCTGCAACCCCAGAGAAGAGCAAGGACTGCGTGGCTCTGCTATCCACACCGACGTGTCTGTCCATGGCCACAATGAGGCCAGACTCAGGGAGTGAGTCAGCAGAGTAACACCTCATACTCTTTCTGGGTGGTCTCCAACTAGATGCCATCAACAGTAATTTCTCTAACTTTCAGTAACCACTCCCCTCTGTTCCCACCTCTTCTCTCCTTTTTTTCTTCCATTCCATACAAGAGCCCTCACATCCCCTCCCTTCCCCTCTCCTGCCCATCACCTCCCTCTTGTTCCCCATCTTATTCTCTTTATTTCATAGTCCAATCAGATTCCTCCTTCAGCTCTTTCCTCTCCCACCTGTCCCCTCACAGCTTCTCAGTTCATCCCTACTTGCACCTCACCTATTCTCACCTGCTAACTTGTACTCCTTCCCTCCTCCTAACTTCTTGCATTCAACCTTGCACTCAACATCAGAAAGACCAAGGAACTGATTGTGGATTTTGGAAAAGGAAAGTTGAGGGAGCACGCACAGGGGAAAGTGTGAGCAGTTTCCAGTTCCTGGGTGTCAATATCTCTGAAGATCTGTCCTGGGCCCAACACACTGATGCAGTTACAAAGAAGGCATGGCTGCAGCTACTTTTCAAAAGGAGTTTGAGGAGACTTGGTATGTTACCAAAGGAACTTTCAAATTTCTGCAGACGTACCGTGGAGAGCATTCTAACTGGTTGCATCACTGTCTGGTGAGGAACGGCCACTGCACAGGATCAGAAAAAGCTGCAGGAAGTTGCAAATTCAGCCAGCTCCATTATGGGAACTAGCCCTCCCCAGCATCAAGAACATGTGCAAAAGGCGATATCTTAAAAAGGGCGTAATTAAGTATCTCCATTACCCAGAACATGCCCTCTTCTTATCGCTGCCATCAAGGAGGAGGTACAGGAGCCTGAAGACACACATTGAATGCTTTAGGAACAGCTTTCTTCCCCTCCACCACCAGGTTTTTGAAAAGGCAATGAGCCCATGTACATTACCTCACTATATTATTTTCTTTCTTTTTACATTACTTACTTAATTTAATCTGTATAAACAGTGGATTCTAGTTCATTGGGCTATTGGTTAATTGGGGCAGCCACTTATTTGGGATAACTCTTAAAGAATAAAAACTAATCAAGAAAATAGACAGGACTCCCTTCATTTAATTGGGACAGGAGTCTATTGCCAAGCACTTTCTAACTAGCATCAGTTGCATACACTTGCAGGGCTGTTAGACACTACACTGTGCTTACAGCAAACAGTTTTAAAGTAGCATCAGTTTTGCATGTTTGTTTTCAAACAGCAGTGATTTTGCTCACTGGTAATTGGTGAGAAATAAGCAGTAAGACAATTCAGATTTGTTTTGCTCACTGCAGTTTCAAGCATTCAGGCTTGGAGTTGCCAGAAACGACCGGAAACGAAAATGAAACAATTTCAGTACTTCAAGTTAAGAACTGTGAAGAATTTGAAGGTATCAACAATTAACTAGAATGTTACAATGAAAATGAACATCTGGGGAATGCAATCGTCAACAGCATTGTATGAATGCAGCCCATTGTCTGCACTAGGTGTCTGCTGATTTTGTTCATTTACAGTCAATTAAAAGAACATGGCATCATACACTGGATGAGTTCCTCCATTGAAAGCTATTAGGAACAAATACCCAGTTTTATAGTACTTTAGTAGTATCGATAGTGTCCTAATTTGTTCTGTATTTCATTTAAATACATTGTTTCTAGTAGACCCATAGTTTCTGCCTGCTCCTGCCCCACCAAACTTGTACCTGCCTACCTGGACTCCATTTTGTCACCCATAGTTCAGTCCCTCCCCACCTACATCCGGGATACATCCCATGCCCTCCACCTCTTCAATAACTTCCAGTTCCCCAGTCCGGACTGCTTCATTTTCACTATGGATGTCCAATCCTTATACACCTCCATTCCCCATCAAGAAGGCCTCAAAGCCCTTTGCTACTTTCTGATCAATAGACCTCACCAGTTCCCCACCACCACTACCCTCCTCCGGTTGGTGGAACTGGTACTCACACTTAATGGCACACCTGATGGCATGAACATCGACTTCTCTAACTTCGCTAATGCCCCACCTCCCCCTCGTACCCCATCCGTTATTTATTTTTATACACACATTCTTTCTCTCACTCTCCTTTTTCTCCCTCTGTCCCTCTGACTATACCCCTTGCCCATCTTCTGGGTCCCCCTGTCTTTCTCCCTGGGCCTCCTGTCCCATGATCCTCTCATATCCCCTTTGCCAATCACCTGTCCAGCTCTTGGCTCCATCCCTCCCCCTCCTGTCTTCTCCTATCATTTTGGATCTCCCCCTCCCCCTCTCACTTTCAAATCTCTTACTAACTCTTCCTTCAGTTAGTCCTGACGAAGGGTCTCGGCCTGAAACGTCGACTGTACCTCTTCCTAGAGATGCTGCCTGGCCTGCTGCGTTCACCAGCAACTTTGATGTGTGTTGCTTGAATTTCCAGCATCTGCAGAATTCCTGTTGTTTACTCACACTTAATTTCTTCTCTTTTGGCCCTTCCCACTTTCTTCAGACTAAGAGTGTAGCTATGGGCACTCGCATGGGCCCCATCTATGCCTGCCTCTTTGGTGGTTATGTGGAACAGTCTGTGCTCCAAACCTATACTGGTACTGCTCCCCAACTTTTCCTTCAATACATTGGTGCTGCTTCCTGCACCCATGCCGAACTTGCCAATTTCATCGATATAACTTCATGCTTCCACCCAGCCCTCAAATTCACTTGGTCTATCTTGGACACTTCTCTCCCCTTTCTCGATCTCTCGGTCTCCATCTCATAGTCATAGTCATACTTTATTGATCCCGGGGGAAATTTTGTTACAGCTGCACCATAAATAATAAATAGTAATAGAAATATTAATAGTAATATTGCTATTAGTAAATAGTAAATAGTAAATAGTAATAGTCATGGAAATAATAAATAGTAATAGAAAAATAGTAATAAATAGTTAAATAGTAATATGTAAATTATGCCAGTGAATTATGAAATAAGTCCAGGACCAGCCTATCAGCTCAGGGTGTCTGACCCTCCAAGGGAGGAGTTGTAAAGTTTGACAGCCACAGGCAGGAATGACTTCCTATGACACTCTGTGCTACATCTCGGAGGAATGAGTCTCTGGCTGAATATACTCCTGCGCCCACCCAGTACATTATGTAGTGGATGGGAGACATTGACCAAGATTGCATGCAACTTAGACAGCATCCTCTTTTCAGACACCACCGTGAGAAAGTCCAGTTCCATCCCCACAACATCACTGGCCTTACGAATGAGTTTGTTGATTCTGTTGGTGTCTGCCACCCTCAGCCTACTGCCCCAGCACACAACAGCAAACATGATAGCACTGGCCACCACCGACTCATAGAACATCCTCAGCATCTCTGGAGACAGACTGTCCACTGACATCTTCTACAAGCCCACTGACTCTCATAACTACCTCGACTATACCTTTTCCCACCCTGCCACATGCAAAAATGCCATTCCCTATTCCCAGTTCCTCCGTCTCCTCCACATCTGTTCCGAGGATGAGGCTTTCCGTTCCAGGACATCTCAAATGTCCTCTTTCTTTAAGGATCGTGGTTTCCCTTCTACCGTCATCAATGATGCCCTCACCCGCATCTCCTCCATTTCCCGCACTTCGGCCCTCACCCCATCCTCCCGTCACCACAACAGGAACAGAGTTCCCCTTGTCCTCACCTACCACCCCACCAACCTCCGGATCCAGCACATTATCCTCCACAACTTCCGCCACCTTCAACAGGACCCCACCACTAAGCACATCTTTCCCTCTCCACCCCTCTCCGCTTTCCGCAGGGATAATTTATCCTGCAACTCCCTGGTCCACACATCCCTCCCCACGGATCTCCCACCCGGCACATCCCTGTAAGCATAAGTGTTACACCTGTCCCTACACCTCCTCTCTTGCCACCATTCAGGGCCCCAAACAGTCCTTCCAGGTGAGGCAACACTTCACTTGCGAGTCTGTTGGGGTCATCTATTACATCTGGTGCTCCCAGTGCGGCCTCCTCTACATCGGTGAAACCCAACGCAGGTTGGGGGACCACTTCTTCAAGCACCTCCGCTCCGTCCACCAAAACAGACAGGATCTCCCAGTAGCCACACACTTCAACTCTGCTTCCCATTCCCATTCGGATATGTCTATACATGGCCTCCTCTACTGCCAGGATGAGGCTAAACTCAGGTTGGAGGGGCAAAACCTCATATACCGTCTGGGTAGTCTTCAGCCCCTTGGCAAGAACATAGAATTCTCCGACTTCCGGTAATTCCCTCCCCCTCCCTTCCCCTATCCCTTTTTCACTCTGCCCCCTCCCCCAGCTGCCTACTACCTCCCTCATGGTTCTGCCTCCTTCTACTACCCATTGTGTTTTCCCCTATTCCTTCTTCACCTTTCCTGCCTATCACCTCCCTACTTCCCCTCCCCTAACCCCTTTATCTCTTATTACTGGTTTTTCGCCTGGAACCTTCCAGCCTTCTCCTTCCCACCCTCCCCCCACCTTCTTTATAGGGCCTCTGCCCCTTCCCTCTGCAGTCCTGATGAAGGATTCCGGCCCGAAATGTTGACTCATCGTTTCCACGGATGCTGCCTGACCTGCTGAGTTCCTCCAGCGTGTTGTGAGTGTTGCTTTGACCCCAGCATTAGCAGAGTATTTTGTTTCATTTAAATACATACTTGTTACTCAGTTAAACTGTATTTGTCTTTTTTGTATCCTTTTCACTATTTCTATGAATCTTCGGCTAATTGGGGCAGCTGCTTAATTGGGACAGAATGTACTGGTCTCAATGTGTTCCAATTAACTGGAATCCACCATATATATTTCTTATTGTAATGTATAGGTTTTTTGATTACATATCACACTGTACTCCTGCCACAAAACAAATTTCACGACACTCGCCAGTGATATTAAACCTGATTCTCATTTTTCTGGTCACTGCCCTTTCCTTTCCAAATCTGACAAAAGGCCTTTGCCCGAAATATCAACTATTTATTTCCCTCCAGCATTGTGTGTGTGTGTGTGTGTGTGTGTGTGTGTGTGTGTGTGTGTGTGTGTGTGTGTGTGTAGTAAGATTTCTAGTATCTGCAGAATCTCTTGTGTCAAGGACTGCATTGTCAGTTAATGTGAAGTTAGAAGAGCTATGGTTTCTTCCAGCCTTGAGTTGAAAACATCTGAAACAGTTTGCAGTCTGTTTCCACTTCTCTATTGAATACCTTTCTTTCTTGGATTGACACCAGGGAGAGAATGCACGCACATTTCCTTGAGTGGTAGGATTCCCCATAGTTTTGAAAGCCAATAATTGAAGCATGTTATTTTGCAGGCAGCATATTCCAAATCTGCCCTACACTGAAAACAAAAGAGGTACACTCCCTCAACGGCAAGCTGACGTGCATCGTAAATTAGCATATCATACAGTTCAGAAGTCAGCATATCGGAATAGTTATGCTGATAGTCAACTGTACCCGCTGCATATGAACCCTCAAACCAACCTAATAGCTGACTGTTAATTAACACCAACTATTTGCTGATGATATAACCGAACCAAATGATATGCCTATATTTCGGTGTTTCAACACACTGTGTGACCATTCCAAACTCCATTCTGCTGTTTTTATTAAGTTCCAAGGTTAAAAGATACAGCTGATCTGAATCTGACTTGCAAACCAGTTGAACCATGATCAGCTGGTGTATTGTGATTGGCCATAGGATTAGTCTTATCATCAAGTCCATCAAACATTAGATTGTTACTATTCATTTCACTTTAGCCCCACTTCACTTGTTCAGCAAGGATTCTGCTCTTTGATTTCTTTATTATGATTTTGTTTTATTTTTCTTAGACCATAAAATATAGGAGCAGATTTATTTATATATTTATTTACTTATTTACTTACTTAATGATAGAGAGCCAAGTAGGTGCTTCTGGCCCTTTGAGCTGTGATCCCCCAGCAATCCCCGACAACTCCGATTTAACCCCTATCCTAATCATGGGACAATTTACAATGACCAATTAACCTACCCAGTATGTACCTGAGCTCTCTTTCATTCTAAATGTTATTTGCTAACTTTTATTTTTTGCAAGATTGTTTTTTTTCTCTCTCTCTATACATCGGGCATTTGTCGTTTTTTAACAGGTTCTTCTGGGTTTCTGGTTTTGTGGCTGCCTGTAAGGAGATGAATCTGAAGATTGTATAATGTACACATACTTTGATAATAAATGTACATTATAGTTTGAACTATGAACTTTGAACTTTGCTGGTTTTTTTTAGTATATTGAAAGTTACGGTCTGTGTTTCTGTTTTATTTAGGAAGAATGTGATAAATAAAATGATACTGGCTACAGTTTCTATCTTTGTAGGATTATTCTGTGTAAACATATATTTTCTTGAAACAAAATATTCAACTTTAAAGGAAAAGGATAGAATTTGGGTGAATTTTGTGAGGCTCTGTGCTATCAGACAAAATCGGTGGGATCAGACAAGAATCCAAAACATCCAGAACGAGTCAATATAATGTCCTTGGCTTTCTGTCGATAGATCAAGGGTTCCCAACCTAGGGTTCATGAACCCCTCAGTTAATGGTAAGGGTCCAGGGCGTAAAAAGGGTTGGGATCCCTTGGTATAGATCAAAATTGATGAAAAATAGCACAGAGTGGTCCAGCTGTTTTCCAATAATATACGAGAATTAACTGCATGGGGGTGGTGAGGTTGAAGGGGACAGTTACAGAAAAGATCACATGCTTGCTGCCATTTCATTGTCTGGCCCAACTTTTGTGTGTGGTAGTAGAATTGGATGAATTAGTTCCACTTGTAACCAATGCCACAACAGTAACAGAGACAGTGAATTGGTTCCACTTATAACCAATGACACTGGTGCCAAGCTGTATCGGCCTTAGTGCCCTTCCCTTGAACAACATTGGTGGCGTGGAGAGGGGAGACTTGCAGCATGGGCAACTGCCGGTCTTCCATACAACCTTGCCCAGGCCTGTGGCTGGAAACCTTCCAAGGCGCAAATCCATGGTCTCACGAGACTAACGGATGGCTATCTATAACCAATACCACAACAGTGACAACATCTTCTGTTTTATTTTTGTTGTTTTGATTCTTGAGCATACCCGAGGGAGTAAAACCTGACTCCCAGACGGTTTAGCAATAGGATCAGATTCTTAAGGTTTAGTTTTAATTTTTGCAATATTGCTGATTCTTTCGAGATTTAAACATCAAAGCCTTACCAATGTACGGTATTTGTATGCTTGTGTTAATGGAATACCTATCGATGTCTAATGTTTAATCCCTGATATGTGATTTTCCAATTTTAACTGCAGGAAAATTGCTGGCCTATATTCAGAAAAAATAATCCCTTCAAGAACTATTTTAAAATGCTCTCAATTGCACAACCCACATTAATACACAAAAGATTACCCACATGACCTGTTGGAAAATCTATGGTTCATTGGTTATTTGTCCCAAGGGTGCGTCCATGACATTGAAAAGATGAAATAGTCTGGTTATCACTGCTCCCTCAGTCCAAAACCCATTACTTTTATTGCTAGTCACATGCCTTCCTTTATCTCAATTCAGCATTAGTTTACCAACAGAGAGCCAGCATTTCCCATTAAATCATGGCAAACTGATAACAATTAGAGTTATAAAGAGAGTAATCATTAAACTGGAGTTTTCATTATGTGGTAAACATTGAACAAAGTCACAGATTTGCTGCATGTCAGGGAGATATTTTGCAGTAGGGTAGTTTTAAATAGTATTTTCAATCTGCCAATAGGGAATTGGGGTAGTGCAGCAAGACATCACGAACTGTTTCAATCATGAATAGCTTCAGCAGTACTGAAACAATGTAATAATATTATTTCCATGATTTTGTTATGTTTAATAAAGTGATACTATAAAGCAAATAATTTTTTGACACTGTCAGACAGCAATATCTTCTGGAAATGCTTTAAGATCTTGACATAGATGGGAAAGATATACGTATCTTAAGAAACTTATACTGGGACCAGACGGCATCCATCAGAATAGAAGGAGAAGTGAGTGAGTATGTGAATATCTTGAGAGGAGTCAGGCAAGGTTGTGTCTTTTCGCCAGACTTATTCGCATCGGATATGGCACCTAGACAGACAGACAGACAGATAAAGCAAATATGAAGAATAATCCAATCAGAAAACAGTGCTGTGCTACAAATAAATTAAGTTTCCAGCAATGTTGAGTGAGTACTCAGATAGCCAGATTTCCATCAGCACCAGAGTAACGGAACCAATTCAAGTCCCAAACATACACCAGTGTAAGTTTTCTGCTTCAGGCTCAGATCTACAACAAATACCAGCTGAAATTTTTACCTGAAATCTAGCTACACTGATCACTGGTCACTGATTCTAATTTACAGAAACATATCTTTAAAAATACATTGCAATCTTTTTTTCCACAGATAGACATCTGCAAGACAAAATGGCAGTTGAAAATCTTCCAATGGTATTTTGAGTGGACAAGTTAATGGTTGACAGGAGAAATGCTGTTAAAATGTCACTTATTAAAATCACAGGTACAGAGTACCTCAGCACTTGGACATTTTAATATGAGATTCTGCATTTGTATGTGTATTTTTCAGTGCCAAACTGAATCATTCAGAAGTTATATATTGTCAAAACAATATTCTTGTTATCAATTTTCTAAAAACTTCAGTCATCCAGTCAATCACCTCTTAAACCTACTTCATTAAGAAAAACAGTAAAATACATCAAACAGTTATTTTTAATGTAAGGAGACACAAAATACGCTGAAATCATGAACAAAAAGCAAACTGCTGGAAGAACTCAATGAGTCAAGCAGCATTTGTAGATCATTTGAGTCCTGGTGAAGGGTCCAAGCCTGAATTGTTGGCTCTTTATTCCTGTACGTAGATGCTGCCTGTCCTGCTGAGTTCCTCCAGCATTTTGTGTGTTTTACTTTGGATTTCCAGCATCTGCAGAATCTAAACGCAAACAACAGGAATTCTGCAGATGCTGGAAATTCAAGCAACATACATCAAAGTTGCTGGTGAACACAGCAGGCCAAGCAGCATCTATAGGAAGAGGCGCAGTCGACGTTTCAGGCCGAGACCCTTCGTCAGGACTAACTGAAGGAAGAGTGAGTAAGGGATTTGAAAGCTGGAGGGGGAGGGGGAGATGCAAAATGATAGGAGAAGACAGGAGGGGGAGGGATAGAGCCGAGAGCTGGACAGGTGATAGGCAAAAGGGGATACGAGAGGATCATGGGACAGGAGGTCCGGGAAGAAAGACAAGGAGGGGGGGTGACCCAGAGGATGGGCAAGAGGTATATTCAGAGGGACAGAGGGAGAAAAAGGAGAGAGAGAGAAAGAATGTGTGCATAAAAATGAGTAACAGATGGGGTACGAGGGGGAGGTGGGGCCTTAGCGGAAGTTAGAGAAGTCGATGTTCATGCCATCAGGTTGGAGGCTACCCAGACGGAATATAAGGTGTTGTTCCTCCAACCTGAGTGTGGCTTCATCTTTACAGTAGAGGAGGCCGTGGATAGACCTGTCAGAATGGGAATGGGATGTGGAATTAAAATGTGTGGCCACTGGGAGATCCTGCTTTCTCTGGCGGACAGAGCGTAGATGTTCAGCAAAGCGGTCTCCCAGTCTGCGTCGGGTCGCACCAATATATAAAAGGCCACATCGGGAGCACCGGACGCAGTATATCACCCCAGTCGACTCACAGGTGAAGTGATGCCTCACCTGGAAGGACTGTTTGGGGCCCTGAATGGTGGTAAGGGAGGAAGTGTAAGGGCATGTGTAGCACTTGTTCTGTTTACACGGATAAGTGCCAGGAGGGAGATCAGTAGGGAGGGATGGGGGGGACGAATGGACAAGGGAGTTGTGTAGGGAGCGATCCCTGCGGAATGCAGAGGGGGGGGGAGGGAAAGATGTGCTTAGTGGTGGGATCCCGTTGGAGGTGGCGGAAGTTACGGAGAATAATACGTTGGACCCGGAGGCTGGTGGGGTGGTAGGTGAGGACCAGGGGAACCCTATTCCTAGTGGGGTGGTGGGAGGATGGAGTGAGAGCAGATGTACGTGAAATGGGGGAGATGCGTTTAAGAGCAGAGTTGATAGTGGAGGAAGGGAAGCCCCTTTCTTTAAAAAATGAAGACATCTCCCTCGTCCTAGAATGAAAAGCCTCATCCTGAGAGCAGATGCGGCGGAGACGGAGGAATTGCGAGAAGGGGATGGCGTTTTTGCAAGAGACAGGGTGAGAAGAGGAATAGTCCAGATAGCTGTGAGAGTCAGTAGGCTTATAGTAGACATCAGTGGATAAGCTGTCTCCAGAGACAGAGACAGAAAGATCTAGAAAGGGGAGGGAGGTGTCGGAAATGGACCAGGTAAACTTGAGGGCAGGGTGAAAGTTGGAGGCAAAGTTAATAAAGTCAACGAGTTCTGCATGCGTGCAGGAAGCAGCGCCAATGCAGTCGTCGATGTAGCGAAGGAAAAGTGGGTGACAGATACCAGAATAGGCACGGAACATAGATTGTTCCACAAACCCAACAAAAAGGCAGGCATAGCTAGGACCCATACGGGTGCCCATAGCTACACCTTTAGTTTGGAGGAAATGGGAGGAGCAAAAGGAGAAATTATTAAGAGTAAGGACTAATTCCGCTAGACGGAGCAGAGTGGTGGTAGAGGGGAACTGATTAGGTCTGGAATCCAAAAAGAAGCGTAGAGCTTTGAGACCTTCCTGATGGGGGATGGAAGTATATAAGGACCGGACATCCATGGTGAAAATAAAGCGGTGGGGGCCAGGGAACTTAAAATCATCGAAAAATTTAAGAGCGTGAGAAGTGTCACGAACATAGGTCGGAAGGGATTGAACAAGGGGGGATAAAACAGTGTCGAGGTATGCAGAAACGAGTTCGGTGGGGCAGGAGCAAGCTGAGACAATAGGTCGGCCAGGACAGGCAGGTTTGTGGATCTTGGGTAGGAGGTAGAAACGGGAAGTGCGGGGTGTGGGAACTATAAGGTTGGTAGCAGTGGATGGGAGATCCCCTGAGCGGATAAAGTCGATGATAGTGTGGGAGACAATGGCCTGGTGCTCCTTAGTGGGGTCACGATCGAGGGGTAAATAAGAGGAGGTATCCGCGAGTTGTCGCTGCGCCTCGGCAAGGTAGAGGTCAGTACGCCAGACTACAACAGCACCCCCCTTATCAGCGGGTTTAATAATAATGTTAGGATTAGTGCGGAGGGAGTGGAGAGCAGAGCGTTCCGAAGGAGTGAGGTTGGAATGGGGACAAGGTGCGGTGAAGTCGAGACGGTTGATGTCCCGTCGGCAGTTGGCAATAAAGAGATCCAGAGCAGGCAGAAGACCAGAGCGGGGTGTCCATGAAGAAGAGGAGGGATGAAGACGGGAGAAGGGGTCATCGGTGGGGGTGGAAGAGTCCTTGCCGAAGAAGTAGGCTCGGAGACGGAGACGGCGGAAGAAAAGTTCCGCATCATGGCGAACACGGAACTCGCTGAGGTGTGGGCGAAGGGGGACAAACGTGAGGCCCTTACTGAGAACAGAGCGTTCTGCCTCCGACAGTTGAAGGTCGGAGGGGATGGTAAAGACCCGGCACGGATGAGAGCTGGGATCAGAGGGGGCAGGGGGGAGGCTGGTGGTGTCAGTGGAGAGGGGAGGGTTGGGGTGAGAGGAAGATGGAGCCTCTGAGGGCCCAGGAGCTGACGGTGGGATCTGAGGAAGACGGGGCTGCGGAGTGGTGGTGGGGGAAGGGGAGACGGGAGTCACAACAGCAGCACATAAAGACCCTGCAGAATCTCTCGTGTTTGGTATTGGTGGAGGCAGTGTAGGGTTGACATTAACTTGTATTGTATGCCTCCTCGATGATGTAACAGAAATTAGGATATATAACATTCTGTCCACGTATGTAACTATTGTGACAAATTGATTGGGTCTCTAAAAATTATTACTGTTAAAATTTAAACATTTTAGGATTAACCTAGTGGAGTTAAGATAAAGGAATTTAAATCACCTACAGAAAATAGCTCTGGTCATCTCCAATATATTTTACAACCCCAGGAATAGGAAATAAATTATGTACAAGATTTTTTAATGACATGGTAGCTAAACAGTTTCAGGCAGATGGAGCTCATCATCAGCTCATCTTGGAGAAGGAAAGCTCTGACCCCACACCTCCCCTGCCTTGTGGCTATACCTCCTTATGGGGAAGGCTTTGGGAATCAGTATCGGTCTCTGCCAAACCTTTGGACTCACTGGATGGATGGAGAGGGGGAGCTTGATACATGGGCAACAACTTGCTCTCCATATTGTACTGCCCGGGCTTGCGTATCTAGACAGCTAGGATGCAGCATCCACGGTTGACACTGACTGACAGAGGCCTCATCATTAGCTAAACAGTTAATCCCTAAAGCAGAATTTCATGCTTTCCAACGTCATAAAACTGCAGTGTATCACAAACACTCATATTTGCATGAATTTGCCGGTGTCTTTTTTTGTTTGCAAAACAGTGTGGGTGTGAGTGTCTTTGTCTGCCCTTCTATCTGAACGCCATGTCACGACCTCATGACCTGTACTCGTCATTTTTCCTGTCAGCCTGTTTTAGACTTGCAAATTTTGCCTCTGTCTGAACAGCTTACTGCCAACTAAGTCCCCATCCTTATGTCCGACTTTGTCTACCTGTAAGCATGTTCCAAAACATTCTCTATCCCTTCACCTGGTTTCATTTAATCTCCTTGTTTAATCTGAATCTCAGTGCACTCCTTTTGCTTACCTGTCTGTCCGTGGGTACAATAATGCCTGTCTGATATAAAAATTGATGTCATTGTTATTCCTTCTTGCACTTTCTATCTACTTATCTATTTATTTATTATTGTAACTTGTAGTAATTTTTTACGTCTTGCGTGGTACTGCTGCCACAAAATAACAAGTTTTACGACATAGGTCAGCGATAATCAATCTGATTCTGATTAATTAGCCATTTAGGCTCCTGCGTAAAATCGGAGTTACAAATAGTTAAGGTGCCAGTGGGTAAGAGGATTTACTGAATGTAACAACAGCTGATCTCTGTGCCACCTTGTAACTTCCTCCATGACGAGACAGATGGAAAAGGCAGGTGGGAAGGGAATTAGGCACGTAATTGGGATGGAAGTGCTTTGGCCCTACTTGCTAAACACATAGAGAGCCCTTTATAGGAATTTGCCTGCCAACTGCCTACTTTTTGATACTTGTAGTTAAATTAGGAAATTAAAATATCCTGCAGCTTCCAACACATGAGTAATTGTCTGTTAGGTGCATTGGAAATTTGAGACCATCAATTTAAATAGCAAATGATGCAAACAGGTTCCGAGGCTTTGGCAATTAATTTCATTTTCCCCAAGCAAGGCAAATGCAATTATCATAGACTTCTGCTATCAATATGAGTTAACAGTTACTGTTTCCCACCCATTCAGACCCCTGGAAGAAATTCTACATCCAGAAGAGACTGAAGTCCTAATTTTAATTGATGTACACTTAAATTATTTGCATTCTACATTAATAAATAACATCAATTAATTAGCAGCTCTGCTTTTCAAATAGTTGAGTTGTAATTAGTTCAATGACCTGCAGTTGAATTTTCTGAGCACCTGTAAACTTGTTCTTCTAGATTCCCAGTTTAACATATCAACTATAACCTAACAGCCCAGACAAAGGGAGTGCTGTTGTAGTGTGGCGGACTGACCTCTCCCTTGCGAGTTCACTTAGGACCCCTGGAAGCTGCTTCTTTTGTTTATTGTCTCTTCTGTACTACTTTGCTATAGTCACACCTGCCAGCGCAGTTTTGGAGCTTTAAAATGGTGAAAGCAAAATGCTCTGATTTTCTTAAATGCATGAACAATGACACCATTATCTTAACTATTGTATTACAAGATCCCTGACAAAGTGCACCTTTCAAAGCTTCTAGTAGCACCAAAGAACTTTATAACTAACAAAAATGCTTGTGAAATGCATATCATTGTTGTAGGAAATGTTGTATTCCCTTTGTATATGGCAATAACATCATCTGATAATGGTCTTGAAATTGGATAGTGCAAAAAACTAAGTTCCACAGCAGTAGTTGGTAGAGGAGCCTCTCCTGCTTTGTGCAACACCTTGGGCAATGATTAAGAGTATTTAAACAGAAGCAGTTGAGCTGTTTTCACATTACCACAAGAATAACAACTCCCTTGATGTTGCTACAGCTAATAATTCCAATGTCTTAAGAGACTTTGTAGGTGAGACAGGAACTGAATAACTTGCCCTTCAGCAATACTTCAGGTATTGATTTAAATCATAGAGGTAGACAGCTTGGAAACAAGACCTTCAGCCTAACTGGCTCGTGCTGGTCATGATTTCCCATTCGACCCACAACGTTCTGAACATTTCCAATCCATGTACCTATCCAACTGTCTTTTAAAAATTATTGTTGAAACTGCCTCGACCACTTCCTCTGGCAGCTGATTCTGCACATATACACCCCCCCCTTTGTGTTTTAAAAAAAACACGTTCCCCTCAAGTTCCTCTTAAATCTTTTCCCTCTCACCTTGTATCTATGTTTTCTAGTTCCTGGTACCCCAACCCTGGTGAAAAAACTGAGTGCATCCATCCTACCTATGCTTTTTATACACCTCTATAAGATCACCTCTCAGTCTCCTTTGCACTAAGGAATAAAATTCTTGCTTGTCCATCCTCTCCCTCAAGTCCCGGCAGTATCTTGACTCTTTATCTTGTTATTTCATGCTCTCATTTTTATTGCTATTTATTTATATTTGTATTTGTACAGCTTGTTGTTCATCGATCCTGTTTACAGTTACTGCTCTATAGATTTGCTGACCATGCCCGAAGGAAAAAAGATCTCAGGGTTGTATGTGGTGACATGTGTGTACTCTGATAATAAATTTTGCTTTGAACTTTGAGCGTTTCATAAATCTTTTTCTGTACTCTCCTCAGTTTAATAACATCGTTCCTACAGCAGGGCAACCAAAACTGTACTCAGGGCTCCAAGTGCAGCCTCTCCATCATCATGCAGAACCATACCGCTGCCTCCCAAATTTTAGACTCAATGACTTATGAAGGCCAGCATACCTGAAGCCTTGTTCACTGTCCTGTCCACCTGTGACTCCTCTTTCAGTGAAACATATACTTGTACTCCAGGAATCAGAATCAGAATCAGATATATCACCGGCATGTGATGTGAAATTTGTTAAGACCCTCTTTTGTCAACACTCCCCAGGCCTCTATTGTCCGCTGTGAAAATCATACCTGGATCTGATTTTTCAAAATGGAACACACCGTATTCACCCAAATGAAACTTCATTTGCTACTCCTCAGCCAGTTGATCAAGGAACCCTGTAGTTTTTGATAACCTTCTTCACCGTCCACCATGCTACTTATTTTAGTGTCATCTGAAAACTATCCAACTACCTCTCAAAGTGGTACCTAAATATGAATGTCAACAAACCAGTAACTTCCATATTCTATCCGGACAACTGACTAACCCAACTTAAACTTAATATCAAACTAAATGAGAAACAGCTACCCAATGATTCGCACCCAAAGTTCTTTGGAGTTGCACTAGATCAAACTCTCTCATATAAGATCTACCTTCAAAATCTTGCAAAGAAACTAAAATCCAGAATGGCCATGATCAGGAAGATAGCAGGAACCAAATAGGGTGCTAATTCATCTCTCCTTTGTGCTGAAATGACAGGTAGTATAACACTCAGGAACATAAGCCCGAGTTCAATAACTCTCTGGTAGTGCTCGACTGGGTGTAGAGTTGAGTCTGTGACAACTTACTTATCACGCCAAACCAAATCTTTACAGTTGTAATCACAACCTTCCTTCCCTTGGCTTGGCAACTGTGATTATGTGAGATCTGGGGTCTTGCAGGCTGCTCCCAGCTCATCCTTGATACAAATGACACATTTCACTGTATGTGTTGCTATTTCAATGTCCATGTGACAATAGCAGCAGCATGGTGATGTAGCAGTTAGCACAACACTTTACAGTACGGGTGACCTGGGTTCAATTCCCGTCTCTACCTGTCAGGAGATTGTGAGTTCTCCCTGTGACTGCATAGCTTTCCTCTGGGTGCTCCAATTACCTCCCACTGTCCAAAGACCGACAGTTTTAGTCATCATAAATTGTCCCCTGATCAGGCTAGGGTTAAACTGGGGGGTGGGGGGGGATTGCTGGGTGGTGTAGGTCAAAGGGCTGGAAGGGCCCGTTTCACACTGTATCTCAAAATGATTAAATAAATAAAGCTAATGTTATGCAGGAGGTTGTACAAAACCCACCACAATGGCATTGCATTGGTAATAAATTCTTCCACATTTTCATTCCCTGACCTAAACTCTTGCCAGGCTTTCTCTGTGGCATTGATCGCAAGGATAAACTTGCTTTTTAATGGTACAGTGGCCTTAGGTTGTCTCAGAGCACTTTATGACTAATGACGTTCTTCAATGTGTCATCATTGTGGTAATATGGGAAATGGGGCAGCTAATTAATGGATAGCAACCACCTGCAAATAATAAATGATAATATTTGTGATGTTGGTTGAGGAATAACTACCTATTTGCTAAGACACGAGGGATAACTTCTCTAATCCTCTGCAAAATAATGCCATGGGACTCCTTACATTCACCTGAGAGAGAGGCCAGCTGATACACCTCTCCAGTAGTGGAGTAAACCCTCAGTGTTGCACAGAATCGGCAGTCTAGACTTTTGTGCTCACATCTAAAGCACAAGGTCTTAGAGTGGGACTTCACAACCTCTGCCACAGAAACGAGACAGAACTGACACCAATAGATTCATAGAAATTTACAGCACGGGATGTAATTTCATCCATCATGTTCATGCTTTCTATTTTCTCTCTGCTATGTCATCCCTACTCAATCTGTGTAACCATCTCAAGACTTTTCCACCTCAGCAAATTTTCCCTCTGTCTCTTGTTGTTTGAAGGGAAATTAACTCAGCCAAGCCAATATCTCCTCAAAATTAATTTTCTAGGCCTGGAAGTAGCCTCATCAAACTCCTCTGCATCCCCTCTTAGGAAACTAGAATTGCCTGACCTCTGTTTCGATGGTCCAATGATGGCTCATGTCTTCCTCCTAAGCTTCATGTTAAATGGGCTCATCTTAGGACGTTCACCCATTTGCCCTTCCATGTACCATTTGCCTGGGACCCTGCATAAGTCCTGATAAAGAGAGAGAGAGAGAAGAAAATGAGAGAATTGTTTTTCAGGGAGGCTTGTTTGATTCACTTTAAGCAATAAAACAGGATACACTTTCTTGGGCTCTCCCCTCTGTCAGAGATGATGCTGGTCATTCTGTGGAATTAGCAAAAAGCTACTGGCCTGGTAGAGCTCCTGTCTTGTGTTCTAGTCTCGAAGTATTCAGTGAACACATTGAGAAACGATTCTAACACAAATAGATGGACAAAGCAAATTATAGACTACAGCTGAGTGCCAAACTTATAAAGATCAGAAATTTCATCCATCTTGTGTAATCAAATTCTCAATTCAAATGAACACCCAAGATGCTGGAGGAACTCAGCAGATCAGGAACAATCTATGGAAAGGAATGAAGAGTCAACTCTCTGTTCTTGTCCATAGATGTCACTTGACATGCTCATTTCCTCCAGTGTTTTGTGTGTGTTACTCTGGATTTCCAGCATCTGCACAATCTCTTATGTTCTCAGTTGAATTACATTTCCTTTAGATTTAGGGTAATCCTGAGCTGTGTGTTTGTTGCTTTACAATGACTCACCTGAAATGATACAGATATATTGCATGCTCTCACCACTTGTAGAGATGATACCAGTCAACAAAGGGATGGAAATCAGTTTGCAGTAAAAAAAAATCAGCCAAAGCCCCTCCGGTTCTTTTGACCATTAGATAATATTGAATGCCTAAAGACCTGAATAAGCTTGAAATTATATTGATAATGACTGTGTGTAGATTATAATACTCACGCATTCATTTTGAAGTTTTATATTGTTAGATTGAGTCATGGCCTCAGCAATGCAGGAAACCTGCACATAATAGTCTTTGAAAAAAAACAGCAAATGATTGTTTTCCTACCAGTGCACTAGCGGTTAATTTCATATGGGAAATTCATCCAGTTGAAGGTTGGAGTATGCGTTTGTCCCTCAAGAAACCAGCCAGACCAAAAGTGTACCAAGAGGAACAATAGCCTATAAAGTTATAGATTAGTATGTTCTCCTAATCTGTTTGCACATGACTGTCATACATCTACAGTATATGAATTCCCAATCCATCTAAGTATTGATGTATACTATTTATAATATTTATACCTGTGCACTTGTAATGCTCCGTGACACAGTAATTTCATTTGAGATCAGTAAAGGATTGAACTATCTATACAGTATCGTCAGCTGTCAGTTTTTTTCCATTGCCTCTTAGTTTGGTGTTACTTGTGAATCTGAAGAGTTTTGTCCTTGTCTTCTTTGTGTGGATATAATACTTTCTTTTCGACAATAACACCACCACACATTTCAAGAAAGCCGCACTCAGCATATTTCTATTCTTCTGCATCACTGTTTGCTTTTTGGACTTATTTCATAATTTACTGGCATAATTTACATATTACTATTTATGGTTCCATTACTATTTATTATTTATGGTGCAACTGTAACGAAAACCAATTTCCCCCTGGGATCAATAAAGTATGACTATGACTATGACTATGACTACGACTATGACTTTTGAATATTTAGTCTGGATGAATGTATAGGATGTTCTTGTGGTCTAATCGTGTGAGCAAGAAAACAGAAAGTAGTGGAATCTGCTGCTTTCTTAATTCTGACCTCTTTAGACAGGCCATTATATTGCTCTGCCATTTTATCAAAATCACTGCTAACTTCCACCCTGCTCTCAAATTCACCTGGACCATTTCTGATACTACTCTCTCTCTCTTCTTGATCTTTGTCTCCATCTCAGGAGACAAAGTATCCACTAACATTTACTATAAACCCACTGACTGTCACCTCTTCGCACCCTGTCTCTTAAAAGGATGCTATCCCTTTTCTTCTGCATCTGATCTCAAGGTGAGGCCTTCTATTCCAGAACACCTGAAATGTCCTCCTCTTTCAGGAAACGTTTCCCTTCGATGGTGGTTGATAGAGCCTTCTTTTTCCCTCTGTTTCTCTCATCCCATCTCCCTCCAGACAGAGCTTCCCTTGATCTCAACTCTCACCCTACTGGCCTCTGTACTCAGTACAAAATCCTTCGTCATATCTGCCAGCTGCAAATAGATCCCATCACTAGCCCCACCATCCCCTCCCCATCCTTTTCTGTCTTCTGCAGGGACCACTTCCCCTGTGCATCCTTAGTCAACTCATCCCGACCCCCTCCCTGACCCCTGGTACTTTCACCTGGACCTGGAGGTTGTCCCTTACGTGCACCTCCTCTCACTCACCTACTGAGCTCATAATATTGGCCTTTTCTGTATTGGCAAAAACCGCATACTGACTAAGTGACCAATTTGCAGAGTACAATGGGCGTTCCAAGTTCCTAGTTGCCATTTCAACTTCCCTCCTCATCTCCACACTGGCATTCCATTCCTGGCTTTCTCCACAGCCAAGGTGAGGGGCAATGCAGATCAGAGGAAAAAGTCCTCATTTATTCTGCCTGTGTAGACAATGGGAGGATCATCATTTTTCCAATTTCAGGAAACCTTACCTCCTGCAAACTCTCCCCCAACCCTTCTCTCTCTATGCAATCTATTTGCAATCCTCCCTGTTTTACCTCCTTTCCCAATCCACCCATCATCTATTTTCATCTGTTCACCCTCCTGGTTCCATCCACCTGGCACTCAAATGACTCCCACCTCCCCCCATCTGCCCTTCATGTCCCCTAATGGTTCCCATCATTGCCTTCCTCACTTACCCCATTCAGAAATGGCATACTTTGTGTTTCTGCCTATCACACTCCAGCAGCTGTCTCCACCTTCAACTACCTGCTTTATTTTGTCTGCCTCCACCCAATATCCCCTTGCCTCTGTCTCCCAGTTCCACCCCACCCCCACCAGGCCCCAGCTGGCCACCATCCCTCCTCAGTGCCCCAACCACCCGCTGGTCCCTCTCTGACCACTCCGTCTCGCCACTTTGTACCGACTCTCTTCCTGCTCCACTCAGTTCTGATGCAGTGTTTGGCCTGAAATGTTGACAAATTGTTTCTCACCCCAGACTCCCCAGATGCTGCTCAACCCATTGAGTTCCTCCAGCAGATGGTTTGTCACTCCAGATTCCAACGTCTGCAGTCTCCTCTGTGCTCTCTATCATCTACTGCTTGACTGAGTTCTGAGAGAGGTGACTGGTCGTCTTATTCTAATAGGACAGGATAGTTACAAGCTGCCCCCTCAGCCATTAGGCAGTCAAGAGACTTAAGCTCAGGTTCAAGCTGCAGCCAGACTGTTCCCCTGGACTCAGTATGTCAGGAATGGGACCCAAGGTTTCAGCAGTGACAGGGACAGTATTCAGCCATCGGTGGATTCCTTGTCTCTGTAGACTGTCCTTGAGTTAACCTTCACACTGCCCTGACTCATAGGTTTCCTTTTCCCTTTTGCTAAACAGTTGTCAGAGCAACATTGTCATTTAATCTCCAATATTGCAACTGGGGATCTTTGGAGATTCTCAAAGGACTTGATGAAGTTTCAGGTGATTAATTAGTGCAGCTCAGAATGCTCTCCTGTGAGCTACAAATCTGAGAGTCCTGGAGCAGCTGTCATATAGACCAATCTCTCCTCTCCTCCCGTTGTTGTTTGCTTCGACTTCCTCGCACTCCTTTTCACTGGTGTGCTCTGCCACACTCATTACTCCCTCGTCTTCCCTGCTTTTGATTTCCCCAAAGGGAAACCAAGCAGAAACCAGACCTGCCTGGAGTGCTGCTGGCATAATTCCTGCCTTTGTCTGGCGCCACCTTCCTTATCTTGGGAAAACAGTACTGAATGAGAAAATAAGATATAGATGTCAGCACCATTACTGAGCCACCATAACACCCCTGTGTCACAGGGGTAAACGCTATCCACTGACAGGAGGTAATTTTGAAATGAAAAATGGGAAATAATGATAAAAACAAACAGAATGGATCTCCTGATTTTATTTTTTGTTATAAAGAAAATAGAAGTGAAAACTGTGATATGTACAAAGGAGAAGTAAGTAGACAGTGGTCATTTTATGTTACCTGACTTTGGGTTTGGGTTTGGGAGGTGTTGTGCTAATAGAACAATAAAGTTGAAAGACTCTAGATTTCACACTTTGAATCCATCCACCAACATTTGCTGTTTTTTGGTGCCCACCACATCTGGAGAGCCATGCTCAATGCACACTGATCCACTCTATCTCAAACCAAGGATCAGCTTTATTCACCGTCTACATACATCTGCATGTATTAGGAATTTGTTGGTCAGAGCGTGACCTGTAACAAAAAAACATTCAACAATGATAAAGAATAAAGAATTACATAAAAATAAAGTCATAGGTAAAAGAATGGATATGGAATAAAATCTGCATCAATACATAAATACTGGCATGTATTTACAATGTAAACAGTATCACAAAAAATTATTTAAATTGTCCAGTGCAATGCAGTAACGTGAATAATAGATAGAGGGGGTGGGGGCTAATTAGAATGTTTAGATGCTTCGAATGAGCATCCACAGCAATCAGGAACATGGAGTCCACGAATGGCTCATCAAAGCCAATATGTACTCTTTACCATGATGATGATGGCCACTCCCACTGGTGTAACGGGGTGCATTTTGGAGTCTGTGACATCCCAAACATCTTTTGGCTGAGTCTTCAAATTGTTTCTTTACTCCTGGCCACCACACGTAGCTCTGGGAGAAACTCTTCATCTTGACTGTATCCAGGTGTCCTTCATGCAGATTCTTTAACACTCTTGCGTGCAGTTTAGAGGGAATCACAACATGAGATCCACATACCAGCGTTCTTTGACATACTGACAGTTGGTCCCCTCTCACTGAGAACTCTGGAAACATAGGGTTACCATGAGCTGGCTGTCCTTGTATGGTGATTTCATAGACTTTTGACAATGTTGGGTTATTCCTTGTTTCTCTTCGTATTTCCGAATTTGTTACCGGCAGCTGGTCCACCAATGCTGTGTGGAGCATTTCTGCTTGGCCACAGTATGAAGAGATTTCTTCTTCAGTTGGAGGTGGTGGAAGATATGACAAGCCATCAGGGTTGCTGTATTGTTTGGTACCCTTGAACTCTATGTCATAAGAGTGGACTCCTAGGAACTGTGCCCAATGTTGTAACTGGGTAGCAATCATCAATGGAATTCCCTTCCTGCGATTGAAACTGGGCACAACTGGCTAGTGATCTGTCACTATTGTAAACTTTTGTTTGTAGAGGTAGTGGTGGAACTTCTTTATTCCCCATACTAGACTAAGGGCCTCTTGGTTGATCTGCTTGTAGTTGTGCTCTGATCTCGCCAGTGACCTTGAAGGAAACACAATCGGGCGTTCAGATCCATCTTTCATAATGTGTGGCAAAATGGCTCCAATGCCATAAGGGGACACATCTCACGCCACTCTGATGGGCAGCAATGGATCATAAAAGGTGAGCAGTTCATCTGATGTTATTAGTCTCTTTGTTTCATTGAATGCTCTTTCTCATCTTTCTGACCATTCCCACTTTGCTCCTGTCTGCAACAGTATGTTCAATGGATGCAGCACTGTAGCAATGTTTGGGTGAAACTGGTGGTAGTAGTTTACAAGGGCCAAGTATGACCTGAGTTGTGACACATTTTCCAGTTTAGGTGCCTGTAGCACTGCTTCATTCTTCTCTTGTGGCTTATGTAAGCCACGCTTGTCAATGACATGTCCACAATACGAGATTTCATTCTTCAGAAACTCACATTTCTCTGTCTTTGTGTGCAGACCATACTCATTCAGCCAGTAAACACTTTACCAAGCTTCTGGAGGTGTCTTTCATCATTTTTGCCAATCACGATGATGTTATCAAGGTAACATTGTGTTCTTGAGATATCTTGGAGCACTTGGTCCTTTGCTCTTTGCCAAATTGCTGGAGCTGATGTGATGCCAAAGACGAGACGATTATAGAAACATAGAAACATAGAAAATAGGTGCAGGAGTAGGCCATTCGGCCCTTCGAGCCCGCACCGCCATTTATTATGATCATGGCTGATCCTCCAACTCAGAACCCCGCCCCAGCCTTCCCTCCATACCCCCTGACCCCCGTAGCCACAAGGGCCATATCTAACTCCCTCTTAAATATAGCCAACGAACTGTCCTCAACTGTTTCCTGTGGCAGAGAATTCCACAGATTCACCACTCTCTGTGTGAAGAAGTTTTTCCTAATCTCGGTCCTAAAAGGCTTCCCCTCTATCCTCAAACTGTGGCCCCTCATTCTGGACTTCCCCAACATTGGGAACAATCTTCCTGCATCTAGCCTGTCCAATTCCTTTAGGATCTTATACGTTTCAATCAGATCCCCCCTCAATCTTCTAAATTCCAACGAGTACAAGCCCAGTTCATCCAGTCTTTCTTCATATGAAAGTCCTGCCATCCCAGGAATCAATCTGGTGAACCTTCTTTGTACTCCCTCTATGGCAAGGATGTCTTTCCTCAGATTAGGGGACCAAAACTGCACACAATACTCCAGGTGTGGTCTCACCAAGGCCTTGTACAACTGCAGTAGTACCTCCCTGCTCCTGTACTCGAATCCTCTCGCTATAAATGCCAGCATACCATTCGCCTTTTTCACCGCCTGCTGTACCTGCATGCCCACTTTCAATGACTGGTGTATAATGACACCCAGGTCTCGTTGCACCTCCCCTTTTCCTAATCAGCCACCATTCAGATAATAATCTGTTTTCCTATTTTGGCCACCAAAGTGGATAACTTCACATTTATCCACATTAAATTGCATCTGCCATGAATTTGCCCACTCACCCAACCTATCCAAGTCACCCTGCATCCTCTTAGCATCCTCCTCACAGCTAACACTGCCACCCAGCTTCGTGTCATCCACAAACTTGGAGATGCTGCATTTAATTCCCTCATCCAAGTCATTAATATATATTGTAAACAACTGGGGTCCCAGCACTGAGCCTTGCGGTACCCCACTAGTCACCGCCTGCCATTCTGAAAAGGTCCCGTTTATTCCCACTCTTTGCTTCCTGTCTGCTAACCAATTCTCCACCCACACCAATACCTTACCCCCAATACCATGTGCTTTAAGTTTGCACACTAATCTCCTGTGTGGGACCTTGTCAAAAGCCTTTTGAAAATCCAAATATACCACATCCACAGGTTCTCCCCTATCCACTCTACTAGTTACATCCTCAAAAAATTCTATGAGATTCGTCAGACATGATTTTCCTTTTACAAATCCATGCTGACTTTGTCCGATCATTTCACCGCTTTCCAAATATGCTGTTATCACATCCTTGATAACTGACTCCAGCAGTTTCCCCACCACCGACGTTAGGCTAACTGGTCTATAATTCCCCGGTTTCTCTCTCCCTCCTTTTTTAAAAAGTGGAGTTACATTAGCCACCCTCCAATCCTCAGGAACTAGTGCAGAATCTAATGAGTTTTGAAGAATTATCACCAACACATCCACCACCTCCCGGGCTACCTCCCCAAGCACTCTAGGATGCAGACCATCTGGCCCTGGGGATTTATCTGCCTTCAATCCCTTCAATTTACCTAACACCACTTCCCTAACACCACTTCCCTACTAACATGTATTTCGCTCAGTTCCTCCATCCCACTGGACCCTCTGTCCCTTACTATTTCTGGAAGATTATTTATGTCCTCCTTAGTGAAGACGGAACCAAAGAAATTATTCAATTGGTCTGCCATGTCCTTGCTCCCCATAATCAATTCACCTGTTTCTGTCTGCAGGGGAACTACATTTGTCTTTACCAGTCTTTTCCTTTTTACATATCTATAAAAGCTTTTACAGTCCGTTTTTATGTTCCCTGCCAGTTTTCTCTCATGATCTTTTTTCCCCTTCCTAATTAAGCCCTTTGTCCTCCTCTGCTGAACTCTGAATTTCTCCCAGTCCTCAGGTGAGCCACTTTCTCTGGCTAATTTGTATGCTTCTTCTTTGGAATTGATACTATCCCTAATTTCTCTTGTCAGCCACGGGTGCACTACCTTCCTTGATTTATTCTTTTGCCAAACTGGGATGAACAATTGTTGTAGTTCATCCATGCAACCTTTATACTGGGACTGTCCCTTGTGAGTGTTGATTGTGAGGAACTTCCTGCTTGAGTCCTCAATCTGCATTTGCAGATAGCCTTGTGACAAGTCAATCTTTGAAAATCTCTCCCTGCCTGTCAAAGAAACAAAAATGTCTTCTATCTGCGGCAGGGGGTACTGCACAGTACGTACACCGGGTTGATGCTCACCTTGAAATCTGCACGTATGCGAACGGCTCCAGCCTTCCCTTTCTTGATCATTGGGACAATGGGTGTGGCCCAATCACTCCACTCGGCCTTGGAGAGTATTCCAGACACCTCAAAGCTCTGCAGTTTAGCATCCACTTTAGGACGTAGTGCGTAAGGCACTGGATGTGTTTTATGGAATCTTAGTGCTGCTGCTTTATTCAATTCAATTTTGGCCTTCATGCCTTTGAGTTTACCAATCCCTTTCTGAAGCACCTTCTCATTAGCATTAAGCAGCTGTTCCAGTCTCTGGTTTGCGCTACCATTGCCTGTTGATGTCACACTGAAAGCTTCGATAGAGTGCCAGTCCAGTTGAATTTTTCTCGACCATTCACATCTGAAAACTGCTGGCCCTCCACATTTCAATACATAAAGCACCAACTGTTGTGTTTGGCCCCCATGCATCACATTTACTTTCAGTTTGCATTTGGTAGACACTTTTTGACCTGTGTAAGTCTTTAGCATCACTGAGGCCTTCTTTAATTGTAGCTTAGAAAATAGTCTGTTGTAGTCAGCCTCTGAAGTTATAGACAAAGCTGGCCCTGGGTCTACATTCAATTTCACTTTTTCACCAGACACATCTGTTGTTATCCAGATGATTTTGTGATCTGCTTCAGTAATACTATTCAATTCCAGGCATGACAGCTCACCTTTGTCAGACTCTGTGTTGCCTGATTCTGTTTCACATTTCGTCACTATACGCACTTGCTTAGTTTTGTGTTTGAAGCTTTTCATTCAGTGTGGTTTTTCTCTTTGCTTGTGCTTTTTGTCTGACTTACACACTCTCACAATGTGACCTTGTCTGTAACACTTCCTGCAAACTTTTTTTGAGCCAACAGTCATTTGCATCATGGGAGGATTTGCCACAGCGATAACATTTTTGGCTTTTTGCATCTTTCAGGGACATTTTGTGCATTTCACATTCTAATCTCTTTTTCTATAGTTCGGTTGCATCCTTTGCTGCAGTCCCTGACAATTTGCAATGGTCAGTGCCTGTTCTAAAGTTAGGTCTCTTCCTGACAGTAAACTCTTCTGAGTGCTTTCACTATGCATACCATATACAAGCCTATCCCTTATTGCATCAGAAAGTTCATCTGTAAAGTCACAGGACTGGGGAAGTTTGTGCAGTTCTACAATGTATTCAGAAATGCTTTCATCCTTTGACTGGTTCCTTTTGTAAAACCTAAATCTCTCAGCTATTACCAGCAGTTTAGGGCTTAAGTGATTTTGTAACATCATAAGAATTTCATTGAACGTCTTGCTTGCTGGCTTTTCAGGAGTTACCAAGCTGCATAAGGGACTGTACATCCTAGTAAGCTAAGAAGCATGGGGGCTTTCTTTTGCTCCTTCACGTTGTTCGTGTTACAATACAGTTCCACCCTTTCAACGTACTACTCCCAGCTTTCATTAGCACTGTCAAAGTCATCAGCTTTCTCGACTGAAGCTGTTGCCATGTTATTTTCGCTTAAATTTTGCTGGTTGCACGTCTTTCACTGCACTAATGCATCCCTTCATTAGCGTCCTTGAGATCTTCTGTGCTGTTTAATTTTTCCCTTATACTGTTTCGTCCCATAACTGTTGGTGCAGTTTGTGGTATTTTCTGACATTCAGGCTCGTACTCATCACCAATTTGTTGTGCCTTTGCAGCTACATAGCAATTAACTAAAACACACACAAGTGGGAGATGGCTTTAACTGGTGTATTCACATTGCAGTGAGGGAGAGAGAGGGAGAGAGGGAGAGTTGGTTATATGCATGCATAGACAACATATCAATACAGACAGATCAGCCATGATCTTATTGAATGGCGGGGCAGGCTCAATAGGCTGGATGGCCTACTCCTGCTCCTATTTCTTATGTTCTTATGTAATAGGTTGAGCTAAGGGGAGTCATTGCTCTAAAAGAAATAGATCCATACACTACAGTGTTCAATGGGGTGAAGTTCAAAATCAGTCCTTTCGAATGCTCTTGACTGCATTTTTCTATCCCATGGTCCAACCGAGAGATCGCTGTTACACTTTAAGTACCTTCAGGCAGAGAGTCAGGTTTTGCCTGAGTTATTATGTCATCATAACTTCCTCCTTTATTGATTGCAGCACTTGAGTTTGGACTTAAACAATAGGCAATTGACCGTGGTCATTAATCCATAACAAAGATGGCAGAAGCAAAGCAAATGAGAAAGAAGTGTAGACAGTGCAGTGTGGAGTTTCTGAAATATGGGCTTATACCAGCAGCAAACAACCAACTACAGCCACTTCAAATCATGTAAGTTAGCATTTCTCAACAAAACAGTGACAGTATACATGCTTCATACAACATTCTGTTGCTCATTGCTTGATCTGGAAAGCCACATATAATTAGAGAAGAACTGATTCTGCCAGCAGTAAGGGAGGTTCTGAGTACGGCTTTGCATAAGTCACCAGATCAAATAATTAAAGTGATTCCGCTCAGCAGAAACTCTGCTCAAAACAGATGAAATGTCTAAGAATGTGGAAGACACACTGTGCAACATACTTTGGTCAACAGAATTTGCTCTGCAGTTGGATGAGTCAAATTTGCCAGGCAACAAATATTTGCTTCTTGTTATGTTTACTTCATAAAAAATAAAAGCATGGTTCAAGAGTTGTTATTTGGAAGGATACTAGAAACAGATATGAAGATGGAGTCGATATTTCAGGTTGTCAAGCAACTTTTCAGAAAGAAGGACATTTTGCTGACCAACATTTTTGCTTGTACTGCAGATGGGACACCATTAAGGATAGGATGATATCATTACTTTCTTGAAAAAAGCTGAATCTATTATATTTACTATTCACTGTGTAATTCACTGGGGATGAGGTTTGGGAGCCAAGAGTGCAGTAACTCAAAAAAGTTTGGGAACTACTGGTCTGAATGAACTAGTGATTTTCTAATCTCCTGAAGAATTCAGTGAATTTGACTCTCAGGAATGCAGGTCCAGCGCCTTGAAGATGAAGGTTGGCCATTACCAGAGCCGGTTTCAAACCGGATTAAAGCATTGAGGCCCGAGAGTGGAAAATGAACTGATATTTAGCGCCACCTGCCAGTGTTTGGCCCGTCTCTCTCTCTTCTCACTGCCACCATCAGGTGGGACGTACAGGAGTCTTGGGTCACACACTGACAGGTTCTGCGCAGCCCCATCGCATTCCTGGATCAGCATCACCCCTCTCAGCACTGACTTCATTCTGCACTTTGGGAAACTCTGCAGCTCAAGTTTATGTATTATTTGTTTATCTTTTTTTAAACGATTCACTCAATTTGACCTCTTTTGCACATTGGATATTTGTCAGTTGCAAACAAGAGAAAATAATCTGCAGATGCTGGAAATCCAAGCAACACACGCACAAAGTGGTAGAGGAAGTCAGCAGGCCAGGTATAGTTGATGTTTTGGGCTGAGACCCTTCATCATAACTGGAGAAAAGAAATTGAGGAGTCTGAGTTAGAAGGTGAGGGGAGAGGAGGAAGAAACACTAGGTGATAGGTAAAACCAGGAGGGGGGGAGTGGTGGTGTAAAGAACTGGGAAGTTGGTGAAAGAGATAGAGGTTTGGAGAAGGGGAAATCTGATAGGAGAGGACAGAAAGCCATGGAAAAAGAAAGGGGGGAGCACCAGGGCGAAGTGATGGGCAATCAAGGAGATAAGGGGAGAGAGGGGTAAGGGAATGGGGAATGGTGAAAAGTGGTGGTGGGGAATGGTGGCATTACTGGAAGTTTGAGAATTTTATGTTCATGCCATCAGGTTGGAAGCTACTTAGACAGAATATAAGGTGTTGCTCCTCCAACCTGAGTGTGGCTTCACAGTAGAGGAGGCCATGGACTGACATGTTGGAGTTGGAATGGGAAGTAGAATTAAAATGGATGTTTGTCGGTGGTTGTTATGCGTGGTTATTCTATTGTGTTGCTTGTTTTTATTGTTTTGTGGGAGCCTGCGAGAAGATAATCTCAAGTTGGTATATGATATACATACTTTGATAATAAATTTACTTACGAGCTTTGAACTTTTTTCACTATTTATTTATTCCTAACCAGTTTTTTATGTCTTGCACTGCACTGCTACAACAAAACAGCAAGTTTCATGACATATGACAGTGATAGTATGTCTGAATCTAGTTAGTACCTTCATTGTGGAGGTGACCATGTCTGAACACTAGAATGAGTGAAGAGCAAGTGAAAGCCTGCTTCACTTGAAAGAACCGTCTGGATTCTTGGAAGATGGGGAAAAATGTATGGCATTTCCTGCGGTTCCTTGCAAAAGTGCCACAACAAAAGAAGTGACTGGCAGGCATGAAAGGGTTGAATACGGAATCACGAAAGGCTGAAGAGGGAGGGGAGAGGAAAATGTACCAGGAAGTGAAATCTCATTGAAGCCGGTCAACAAGTAGAGGCTGATTCTGTATATTAAATGTGAAGTTTAGCAGGCTGGCATTAGGGGATCAGGGGAATGTTATCTTTGCTCCATCCAGGAGGAAAAGAGGTGAGAGCAGAGGTGTTGGAAATAGATAAACTGTGTTGAGGGTTCCATCAAATATGCTGTAAGGGAAGACATGGCTAAGGAAGGAAGAAGAGATCGCAGAAGCAGCTATGTGCGAAGTCTCATTACTGGAGAAATTATGAAGGAGGCAGAGGAACAGCCAGATTGTAATGGAGTGATCTCTGTCTCCATTGTTTTTGTTCCAGTGATAATACTTCCCTCATATCAGCCTCTGGAGTCATTGACTCCCGAACTATGGCTTGCCCTATACTGCACATTTCATCTATTTCCCCACACCTCCTCTAATTTAAAATTAACCTGTTTTCTTACTTTCCATGTTCCTTGAGCTGAACCACTAGCTCTGCCTCTCTTCCCTTCACCTGCTGAATGTTGCCAGAACTTTCTGTTCTTATTCCAGGTTTCATAGAAACATAGAAACATAGAAAATAGGTGCAGGAGTAGGCCATTCGGCCCTTCGAGCCTGCACCGCCATTTATTATGATCATGGCTGATCCTCCAACTCAGAACCCCGCCCCAGCCTTCCCTCCATACCCCCTGACCCCCGTAGCCACAAGGGCCATATCTAACTCCCTCTTAAATATAGCCAATGAACTGGCCTCAACTGTTTCCTGTGGCAGAGAATTCCACAGATTCACCACTCTCTGTGTGAAGAAGTTTTTCCTAATCTCGGTCCTAAAAGGCTTCCCCTCTATCCTCAAACTGTGGCCCCTCGTTCTGGACTTCCCCAACATCGGGAACAATCTTCCTGCATCTAGCCTGTCCAATCTCTTTAGGATCTTATACGTTTCAATCAGATCCCCCCTCAATCTTCTAAATTCCAACGAGTACAAGCCCAGTTCATCCAGTCTTTCTTCATATGAAAGTCCTGCCATCCCAGGAATCAATCTGGTGAACCTTCTTTGTACTCCCTCTAAGGCAAGGATGTCTTTCCTCAGATTAGGGGACCAAAACTGCACACAATACTCCAGGTGTGGTCTCACCAAGGCCTTGTACAACTGCAGTAGTACCTCCCTGCTCCTGTACTCGAATCCTCTCGCTATAAATGCCAGCATACCATTCGCCTTTTTCACCGCCTGCTGTACCTGCATGCCCACTTTCAATGACTGGTGTATAATGACAGGGCTTTTGGCTGTCCCTCATGGAGGCGGTGCGAGGGTGGAGTAGGGCTAGTAGGAGTGAGTGTGGTGGGGAGAGCAGAGGAAGTGGTAAGAAGAAGCAGGAGCTTCTCTTTCAGTTTAAACCATTTCAAAAAGGGTTGATAGCTATAATCTATAAATGGTTATTGAGTTCACGAATGATATCTAATGACAAAATTAAACGCGCTTGGGAATCTGAACTTCAAGAGTCATTTTCAGATAATCAATGGAGTAAAATTTTTCATTCGGTTAACAACTCATCTATTTGTGCCCGTCATTCCTTGATACAGTTCAAGGTAGTGCATCGGGCCCATATGTCAAAGGATAAACTAACGTGTATTTTCTCCAATATTAATCCTATTTGTGACAGATATAATACTGAGCTGGCCACCTTAACTCATTTGTATTGGTCTTGTATAAAGCTAGATAACTTTTGGAGAGATGTTTTTCAAACACTATCAAAAGTTTTGGATCTGGATCTACAACCTAATTTGCTTACGGCAGTTTTTGGGATTATCCCATCGGAAGCCGGAAATATTCCTGTTTCCGCTCAGCATATGATACCCTTTACGACCTTACTGGCTAGGAGAGCCATTTTATTGAAGTGGAAGGATTCTAATCCACCTACAGTCTTTTATTGGCTTTCCTCCATTTTGTCCTGTTTAAGTTTAGAGAAAATAAGAAGTCGGACATTTGATACATCCTTTAAATTTGAGCAAATATGGCGACCTTTTGTCCAATATTTTCATTTAATTTGATTTATTACTCCTTCAATCTTTTTTAAAAAGTTTTAGATTTGATCAGAAAGTTTTTCTTTCTTTTTTGGTCGTATCCTCAAAATGGACTGCCCAGTCCCTTTTTTTTGTTTTGTTTTTTTATATGGTGTAGTGGGTTTTTTTTCCTTTTCATTCAAAACCCAATGTTTTTTCCTTTCTTTTCATAAACTGGTAAGAGGAGAATTGTTATTTTCATTTTTTTATTATATATTTTATACTAGCTTAACAATATCTATGATTTTGACAATGTCTACTTTAATCTTGGTTTATATTGTTACTGATATGTATATATTTGAACTAATTCTGCTCTTGATTGTATTTATGCTTTTTTAAAATCAATAAAAAGATTAATAAAGAAAGAAAGAACAAGCAGGAGCAAGGCAGAGGGGGTGAAGAGATAGAGGGAGTGGGGTGGAAGGCAATGGGGGAGAACGAGGAGCAGGAGTCCTGGCTGCATTCAGTGAATCACTCTGAATGCATGCTTTGATTCCAGTGTGGGTGAGGCTGCTTTTTCAACGCAGTTCCTCCTGTACCTCCCCATCCCCACCTCTGTCATTTGTATCTTCACCGCCCTTCCTCTCTCCTCTCTCCTCTCTCCGAACCCTCAGGTGTTTCTCCCCAATGGGTGTGGGTAGGGCAAAGGCTGGGGCCCATCCTCAACATGGCTCTGGGTGTATTTTTTTTCTTTCTCTGCACTCCTAGGCCTCAGTTGAGTGAGGAGTCGGGGTTGGTGCAACGAGATGGTGGGGGAATGTTGATGTCTGTGTGTAGTCCACTCACTATGAACCCCCATTCCCTGTGGGTCCCTGTAGCGAATGCAGCTCCCAGCTGTTGTGTATTTGATATTTCAGTAATATTTGAGTAATATTGTAAGTATTTGTTTGCTTCCACCTGCTTTACTGTTTATATAATTCATTACGGATTATATGTAAAAGTATATGAATGGCATACGTCATTATGCCACCAAGTCATTTGTGCGCACTTTATTAAAATAAAAATGAAGCGTGCATAAGTTATTCCCAGCTCTGTGTTTTTCTTTCAATTAGTTTTGTGCTTTGGTGTTACAAAACATAACTGGCAGCCACTGGTCTGCAGCAATGAGCCTCCAATGTTCTGAGCAAGTGAGGAACATTGGGAAGTGAGGAACTTTGAGACATGGCAGATGTACTGCTGCAGTGTCACAGGCACACACTGTTCCTCAGGGGTCTGTGTGGTAAGATATTGGACATGGCATTCACTGGTTATAGTCCTTGCCCACTGCTGATGACTTGCGTGCCCAGGCGTTGTCATGACCCTGGAGAACCCAGACAGAATGTGCAGAAGCAGGCCGTGTTCATGATGTGCCCAATCATGTTTTAGATAAAATTCTTTTGCACGAAGAATTAAGATGTGGCATTAGGCAGTTTCTTGGTCATTTATCTAACTCTTCCCAGATGTAGTGAAAGGTCATTGCCCTTAACCTTTCACACTCTGTTCATAGATCTTTCAGGCCAGCTAAGTATTTCCAGCCTCTTATCTATCCTTTTTATGCCCTTGCTGAATCAGGACAAAGTTATCACATCCTGCCTTACCTACTTTGTCAATGACTTCCATCCCAATAATTTGCTCCTTGTGCAATGGTACAAAAAACCTAACTAGAAAAGTGGCCCATCCTGTTACTGACGGGGGAAATCAAAGAGTGTATTAAATTAAAGGAAGACCCTTATAAAGTTGACAAAAATAGCTGTAGGCTCAATAGGAATAATTAAAAAGGTAGGCACAAATATGAAAGTAAACTAGCAAGAAACACAAAAATGTACAGTACTGTGCAAAAGTATAGGCACACATATATAGTTAGGGTGCTTAAGACTTTTGCACAGTACTGTAGTAATTTTATGTACTTCACTGTACTGCTGCACCCCAAAAAACTAATTATGTGAGTAATGCTAAACCTAATTCTGATATGGGTCTCCATTGCGCACTGAGAGTGGAAAAGGGACAGGGAGAGGGGAATCATGGTTGGGAAAAATGGAAGGGAGAGGATAGGGAACCAGAAGCACTAGACCAGACATTTTGTAATGATCAGTAAACCAGTTGTGTGGAACCATTGAAGGAATGCCAGGGGCTAGGTGTGTCTGAAACCGTGCCACCCCGCCCCCCTGCCCCTGGTACTCCTTCTCTGCCACCTATCCCACAACCCTCCTGCGGCACTCCACCCTCACCATTCCCAACATCCTTTGCTCTGGCCACATTTATAAACTCGCTCTCTGCTCCACGTCAACAAATATAGTACTGTGCACAGTAGTGCACTGTAAAAGCATATATTGGTATTTATAAATTAAGTACTTCAAGAAGGTGAATATGGGCCCCTGGCAGCTGGAGATGGGTTAATTTATTATTGGGAAGATAAGGAAATGGCAGAGAAATTAAATAGTTTTATTTTTGTCTGTCTCTATTGAAAAAGACACGAAAACGCTGCCAGATATTCTGAGGAACCAATGTCTGGTGAGAAACATGGAACTGATGGAAATAAGTATTAGAATAGAATTGTAAAAGAATAGTATTGGAAAGGTTATTGAGATTAAAATATGATACATCTCAAGGACTCAGAGATTCACACGTCAGAATTTTAACATCAGTGGCCGTAGAGATAATGGAAGTTTTAGTTATGAGCTTACAAAATTCTGTAGATTCTGGAATTATTTTCATTGATTGGAGGCTAAAAGTGCATTAATTGAGAGTTAGCCCTTCGTATTCTTTTTACAAATTGGCTGATAACTCCAAACTAGGTAGTTTTGAGAGCAGGAAAGCAAGGTATTGAAGCTTTGAGGGGATGTACACAAGGTGAATGTGGCAGAGAAAAAGACAGATGAAGGATAAAGTGGAAAATGTTAAGTTATGTTAATAAAAAGAGAAAAAGCAGGGTGTTTTTTTAAATAAGAGAAAGTAATGCTCATGTTCAAAGTAACACAGGCGTCTTTGTACAAAAATCATGGAGTACAACATATAGGGCGGCAAGCAATTAGGAAGGCAAATGGTATGTTAGCCTTTATTAGTCACAGTCATACTTTATTGATCCCAGTTGCACAATAAATAATTAAATAGTAATAAAACCATAAATAGTTAAATAGTAATATGTAAATTATGCCAGGAAATAAGTCCAGGACCAGCCTATCGGCTCAGGGTGTCTGACCCTCCAAGGGAGGAGTTGTACAGTTTGATGGCCACAGGCAGGAATGACTTCCTATGACACTCTGTGTTGCATCTCGGTGGAATGAGTCTCTGGCTGAATGTACTCCTGTGCCCAACCAGTACATTATGTTGGGAAGGGAGACATTGACCAAGATGGCATGCAACTTGGACAGCATCCTCTTTTCAGACACCACCGTCAGAGAGTCCAGTTCCATCCCCACAACATCACTGGCCTTACCAATGAGTTTGTTGATTCAGCCTGCTGCCCCCGCACACAACAGCAAATACGATCGCATTGGCCACCACAGACTCATAGAACATCCTCAGCATCGTCTGGCAGATGTTAAAGGACCTCAGTCTCGTCAGGAAATAGAGACGGCTCTGACCCTTCTTGAAGACAGCCTCAGTGTTCTTTGGCCAGTCCAGTTTATTGTCAATTCGTATCCCCAGGTATTTGTAATCTTCCACCATGTCCACACTGACCCCCTGGATGGAAACAGGGGTCACCAGTACCTTAGCCCTCCTCAGGTCTACCACCAGCTCCTTAGTATTTTTCACATTAAGCTGCAGATAATTCTGCTCACACCATGTGACAAAGTTTCCTACCATAGCCCTGTACTCAGCCTCATCTCCCTTGCTGATGCATCCAGCTGTGGCAGAGTCATCAGAAAACTTCTGAAGATGACAAGACTCTGTGCAGTAGTTGAAGTCCGAGGTGTAAATGGTATGAAGATGAAAATTATATGAAGATGTCTTAATGCATTGACAAGGCTGCATTGAGTACTGTGTATAGTTTTGGTTATTTGTATGCTAGAAGGTTATTCTCGCCATTAAGGAAGAGCAGTGAAGCTTCAATAGATTGGTTCCATGAATTGCAGGCTTAACATCTGAGGAGAGGTTGCATGGACCAGATGTATTTCTGGATTAGGACTGTTATCTAAGTTTAGAAGACTGAAGGACGATCTCACTGAAATATGCAAAATTCTTACAGGGCTCAACTAACTGGATGCAGGGAGGATGTTTCACAGGGCCAAAGAGTCCAGAATCAAAGAATCTGTTTCAGAATAAGGTGTAGGCCATTTAGCACTGAGGTCTGCACTGAGCCCAAAACAGACTGGCCTCTGCCTACATAGGATCATTGTAGCAGCTGGATCATTGAATTAATTTAAAATAAAGATGAAACAAAGATCTAATGATTTTGGAATATTAAGTGAACCTGGGGATAGGGCAGGAAAGTATACGATCAGCTGTGATCTTGATGAATAGCAGAGCAAGCTGTAAGGGCCAGATGGCCTACTTCTGCTCCTATTTCTTATGTAATGGTTTGGCTATCTGACTTTGATTGACCAAAGATTTGTGTGGGTTGTGAGCTGATTGTTGCGTATAGCCTTTCGGAAAGAAGAGCTCCGTTGAGTCATAGAGAATGAAATGAGGCACCCTGATTACCAGCATACACTGCTGGTAATGGGTCTAAATATATCCCTCCCTGCTCTTTGATTCAATGACAATTCAGCTGCACACTCACCCCTCTGTTCTGGTGCAGGCAATATCTCCTCCTACTCTCACATAGATTCTATGGAGTTATTTACTCCACAGATTTTAGCGCAGATTGTATAAAACTAAGAATTATCATGTCTTATTTTCATCCTTGTTGTCTCCAAAGACTTAATTAAAATTAGGGCCTTTAAAAGTATCTAAGACTGGAACTATAATTTTCAAAATGATTCAACAGCAAATTATAGCCTTTAAAGCCTACCAGATAAATGATTTATATTCCTCTTAATTATCATATGCTAAGTAACGTAATATTTGGTAATGCTTCACATCAGTTATACCACCTTAATTATTGGAAATGAATCTAAATTATAGTTGATTAATTTACTATTTGCATCTTCAAATTCAGTTTTGGCAAAGCATATACAAGGGGTGATTGATAAGTTCGTGGCCTAAGGTAGAAGGAGTCAATTCTAGAAAACCTAGCACATTTATTTTTTAACATAGTCCCCTCCTACATTTACACACTTAGTCCAACGGTCGTGGAGCATACGGATCTTGGACCTCCAGAAAGTGTCCCCAGATGGGTGATTGGTAAGTTCGTGGCCTAAGGTAGAAGGAGATGAGTTATACAGCTCTCGTTACATGCACATGCAGGTCAACTCCTCCAGTGATTACGCAGAAAGTTTGAAGTTAATAACTGATCGGGGTGATTGATAAGTTTGTGGCCTAAGGTAGAAGGAGATGAGTTCTAATTAGCAGCGCCACCAAGGAGCTTGCAGATACTGCGTTAGTGCTAGGCTTGTTACTTGCGGGAGGAGCCTGACAATCAGTGTGAAGTAACAGCGAGCAGTTTCCTAGGTAATGCAGTAGAAATGACAGGTATGCATTCCAGTGGAAAAGTATGATTAGTCTCAGTCAAAAGGTTGAGGGGAAAAAGTTCCAGCACCTGGAGGAGTTCAGACTGGAAGTCGAGTTACAGCATTGTGAAAGCAGAGATACAAAGATGGAGGCTTGAGGCAGTCAAAATAGAAGCTGCTTTACTTGTCGAGCACTTTTTCACCTTGTCTTGTAACAAAGTTCAAAAAGTTCAAGATTCAAAGTAAAATTTACTATCAGGGTACATACTGTACATATCACCCTCACATAACCCTGAGATTCTTTTTCCTGCAGGCATACTCAGCCAATTTATAGAATAGTAACTGTAAACAGGATCACTAGAGCAAATGCAAATATAAATAAATAGCAATAAATTACGAGAGCATGAAATAACACGATAAAGAGTCCTTAAAGAGAGATCATTGGCTGTGGGAATATTTCAATAGGTGAGTGTAGTTATCCACTTTTGTTCAAGAGCTTGATGGCTGAGGGGAGATAATTGTTCTTGAACCTGGTGGTGTGAGTCCTGAGGCAATTGTACCTTCTACCTGATGGCAGCAGCGAGAAAAGAGCCTGGCCTGGGAGGTGAGGATCTTTGATAATGGATGCTGCTTGTTTACAACAACGTTTCATATAGATGTGCTTTACCTGTGATGTACTGGGCCGAATCTACTACCTTTTGTAGGGTTTTCTGCTCAAAGGCATTGGTGTTCCCGTACCAGGCCAGTCAGTACACTTTCCTCCACACATCTTTAGAAGTTTGTCAATGTTTTTGATGTTATGCCAAATCTCCACAGACTCCTAAGAAAGTAGAGGTGCTGTTGTACTTTCTTTGTAATCACATTTATATGCTGGGTCCAGGGCAGGTCCTGACCCTATCCACTTCTGATTCTTTATGAGTACTGGCTCATGGACCTCTGGTTTCCCTCTCCTAAAGTCTACAATCAGTTTTTTGGTCTTGCTGACATAAAATGAGAGGTTACTGTTATGACACCACTCAGCTAAATCTTTAATCTCTCCTCTATGTGTCACAAAGGGGTGCTGGGAACAGACACAAATGTGAGACTACAGACACTGAAGTACAAGGAATAGGACTTGACTAGAGTAGGGACATGACAGGATACAGCCAAGGAGCAGGGACAAGGATGCAGACTTGGGCTAGGGAAAGCGGGACCAGGACTAGAAACCACAGACTAGGATACAAGACTTCGACTCCGAGCCTGAGACTGGACAAGGACCCGGAACTTGGGTCTTGCCTGGGGCTCAGACCCCAGAACCAGGCGAGGACATGACATGGCTACAGGACAGGATGTGGCTGGGGTCTAGATGCTAGAGCTTGGCTGCAGGCTGGGGTCTTGGGTCTTGAGGCTTGGAGGCTGGGGACATTAGGCTTGTGTTCTTGGAGCTTGGCTTGGGATCCTCGAGGCTTGGGTTCTTGGAGCAACTCCTGGGCAGGATGTGGAACTTCACCCCACAGAAGCAAGGACAGGGAGGGACAGAAACAACCGTAGGGTAACAGCAATCACAGCCTGGCTTACCCAGCAGAGGCAAGGACAGGAAAGGATCTCAATCCTGGGTGGCTCTGAGTCTCAGGGCAGCCAGAAACCTTGGCTGGCTACAGAAAAGGCCAAATCCATACCACGATGACTGCTCCAACGAGTGGCAACAAGGCTCCATGAAGCGGTTGTCCTCCAACCAGGCCCAGAGATCACTAGCCTTCCATCAGCAAGTTGCTCCAAGGGGAACTGATGAGAAAATCCAGCAGCTCACACTCAACTCCAAAGCCACTTATATTCTAAGCCCCAAGATGGGAATCAGGTGCCTATAATTAACTCAACCAAACGAGGGACAGTTGGAGGACCCAGAGTCCTGAGTCCACGGACTGGACTGTGTACCGGAATGTGGACTTCACGGACCAGACCATGACGCTATGCTAATTCATCACCACCTTTGATACAGTCCACAACAGTGGTATCATCAGCAAACTTGAATGTGGTGTTAGAGTTGTATTTAGCCATAGCCATAGGTGTAAAGTGAGTAGAGAAGGGGGCTAAGCTCATTGCCCTGTGGTGCACCTGTGCTAATGGAGATTGTAGAGGAGATGTTCTTGCCAATCTGTATAGACTGGGGTCTGGAAGTAAGAAAATCCAAGATCCAAATGCACAAGGATGAGGCCCAGATCTAGGGAGTTTACTGATTAGTTTTGAGGTAAGAAACAATTAGGTGAAAGTGGATCAATCATAAGTATGTTTATTTTACTTGCTGTAAGGGAAGACCATCACCACACAAAAGCTGGTGATAGCTTCGAAAAAAAAACAGACAGCATACCCTTCCTTTATACCCATGTGTTAGCAACTGCACATCAGTTGAATGTCAGGGTGCATTCTGTTCACCTACTTAATTAGTGTACTTGGTATTCTTCCAGTTACATATCTGTTTGTCTTTCTGCAGTTTGTCATATACTTAAGGTCCATCAGCATAACGTTGCATGAACACTATTAGCAAAGCACTCTGGTACAACACAGGTTCCATTTTGTTGCAGACAAAAATGCCATTTTGTTACTACAAGTACATTTCTACATTCCCTCTTTTTTTGTCATTTCATGACAACACTACATTTCACCAAATACAGTAATTGAAAATATGTACATATGTATACGTATCTACATCAATGATGCAGTTTCAAAACTACACTGCAAATTTCCTTTTGATTCAACAATTCCTTTCCTTTGTCTTGTTTCACACAAAAATTATAAAGGAAGAACAGCCATTCGAATAATTCCAATAGTTATACCATCATACAGAATAGTTGCTCACAATCCCCCCGGCACCTCGAATGGCCACCATCCAGCTCCCAGAGTGTAATGGTTGTGGTACTGATCCCCTACTTTCTTAATCTCTGTTGTAGCTTCTCAGATGTGATTTGCCAAGTTAGTTATATTTTCTGATTTGTCAGGTATGTAAGTGTCCCCTTTTTCTGATAGAATCAAACCCAAAGCTAATTTGTTCTGTAATGGTACTGTATGAACAGCTATCAGTTCTGCAGACAACTTGTTTAATGCTTTTTGGGTTTGATCAAAGACATATGTGCTATTTTCTCCAAAGCCGATGCCATATTAATCAGCTGCAGGGACAGTCCTGCAGCGCCATACCCCAGAAGGCAATCATCCAGAATCTCTCGGCCTCTGTTATCAACCAGAGGGTGGTGAGGTAGTGGCTCCAAGTGTCACACGTCTGGCACTACGTAAGCAATGTAACAGCAGACCCTCCAGGGCCACAGCTCTTTCCACCTCCCCTCCAACTCAGGGGACATGCCCAGCAGCCAGGGCTGGGCCTGGTAACCACATATATAATAAGAGCCGCTTAGTGGACGGGGAGGACTGAGATTTGTCAGTTCCATACACGTACCTTTACTGCTCCCCAGATAGGGACTCTTGACCTTCCAGTTGCAGTGACACGTTACCTGATGCCAGCACTTTGGTTCCAGAAACAACCATTTCAATCCCTCTCTCAATCCTTGAGGAGCCATCAGTGCATAGAATCAAATTAATAACTAATGCGATGTAGTCGGTCTCCAAGTTCTTGAACTAAGACTGCTATCATGTGTTTCTTGTTGACTTACAGCTGTATTAGGGATTGTTAATTCAGGTGTAGTACACAAGGTCACCTTGAAAGTTTAGAACACTTTCAGCTGTTCTTCATCAAGAATCACAGGGTCAACTGAGCACTTCTTCTCCTTCAGCTGATTGTTGAGCGGTTGAGGAATAGTCAATTGACCTGCCACTAGCTTGTCAATACAGTAATTAGCAATAGCTTCAGCTAACAGAGCTGTCAGTCTTTTTGTTTCATCACTGTCAGTCTCACATGGGTTGCAGGGGGCTGCTGCAGAGGCCATGTTGTGTCCATCCTGTAATTCCTCAGAGTTCAGATGCCATTGCTGTTCCTGCAGTTCCAGCAGTAGAGTCACTAGCAGGACAGCCCACTTGAAGTCATGGTGATGATCTTTCATGTTGTCTTAGTTTACTTTGAAACTTCATATAATGCATATCGATTGAACTACAGTGTTCTTTTGCTCGTTAGATTTGATCTTTAGACTTTTCCATAAGACCATAAGACAAAGGAGCAGAAGTCGGCCATTCAGCCCATCGAGTCTGCTCTGCCATTTTATCATGAGCTGATCCATTCTCCCATTTAGTCCCATTCCCTCGCCTTCTCACCGTAACCTTTGATGCCCTGGCTACTCAGATACCTATCAATCTCTGCCTTAAATACACCCAATGACTTGGCCTCCACTGCCGCCCGTGGCAACAAATTCCATAGGTTCACCACCTTCTGGCTAAAAAAATTTCTTCGCATCTCTGTTCTGAATGGGCACCCTTCAATCCTTAAGTCATGCCCTCTCGTACTAGACTCCCCCATCATGGGAAACAACTTTGCCACATCCACTCTGTCCATGCCTTTCAACATTCGAAATGTTTCTATGAGGTCTCCCTTCATTTTTCTAAACTCCAAGGAATACAGTCCAAGAGCGGACAAACGTTCCTCATATGTTAACCCTCTCATTCCCGGAATCATTCTAGTGAATCTCCTCTGTACCCTCTCCAACGTCAGCACATCCTTTCTTAAATAAGGAGACCAAAACTGCCCACAGTACTCCAAGTGAGGTCTTACCAGCACCTTATAGAGCCACAACATCACACCCCTGCTCCTATACTCTAGAAATGAATGCCAACATTGCATTCGTCTTCTTCACCACCGACTCAACCTGGAGGTTAACCTTAAGGGTATCCTGTACGAGGACTCCCAAGTCCCGTTGCATCTCAGAACTTTGAATTCTTTCCCCATTTAAATAATAGTCTGCCCATTTATTTCTTCTGCCAAAGTGCATAACCATACACTTTCCAACATTGTATTTCATTTGCAACTTGGCCCATTCTTCCAATCTATCCAAGTCTCTCTGCAGACTCTCTGTTTCCTCAGCACTACCGGACCCTCCACCTATCTTCATATTGTCAGCAAACTTAGCCACAAAGCCATCTATTCCATAATCCAAGTTGTTGATGTACAATGTAAAAAGAAGCGGCCCCAACACGGACCCCTGTGGAACACCACTGGTAACCGGCAGCCAACCAGAATAGGATCCCTTTATTCCCACTCTCTGTTTCCTGCCGATCAGCCAACACTCTATCCACATATGTAACTTTCCCGTAATTCCACAAGCTCTTATCTTGTAAAGTAACCTCATGTGTGGCATCTTGTCAAAGGCCTTCTGAAAATCCAAATATATAACATCCACTGCATCTCCCTTGTCTAGCCTACTTGTAATTTCCTCAAAAAATTGTAATAGGTTTGTCAGGCAGGATTTTCCTTTAAGGAATCCATGCTGAGTTCTGCCAATCTTGTCATATGCCTCCAGGTACTCTGTAATCTCATCCTTGACAATCGACTCCAAGAACTTCCCAATCACCGACGTCAAGCTAACAGGTCTATAATATCCTTTTTGCTTCCTTGCCCCCTTCTTAAATAGCGGAGTGACATTTGCAATCTTCCAGTTTTCATTGTCTCTATCACACTGTTTTTGTAGTTTACTGCATATTTAGCATCTCTTTCAATGAGTAAAGAACTTTACTCACCTTGTTAACTTTCAATCACTCACATTTTTTACTAAGCTTGTTTTTAATTGTTCCATTCATCTTTTCCACTAAACCTGCCGACTGAGGATGGAAGCTACAATGGAAATGTTGGTCAATCTGTAAGGACTTTTATTACCTTCTCAGTAAAATGTGTACCACTGTCACTAGACAGTTTTCAATGGATCCCGAACCTCAGGGTGATTTCTTTCAATAAACATTTAGCTGCTGTAACTGCATCATTCTTTCTACAAGGAAATGCACCAACCCACCATTAAAAAACATTGGTAAAGACCAATACATGTTTATATCCTTTGCACAAAAGTAATTCTATAAAATCCATCTGTAAGTGCACAAGGGGTCAATCAGAGGGTGATGTATGAGGTCCTTCCACCTTCACTAATTTTCTTAGACTTTGTAAAATACATATCACACGTTGTTCACAAACTTGATTCATAGCTTGTGGTAAACCAGGGGCATAGCATATTTGCTTTTTACGATCTTTCAATCCCTATTCAGCCTCGAGAGAAAGAGGGTACTGTACATTGTGGGGTGGTAGAGTACTTGGGTTGATAGTCACTTTACGTGGCTCATCAGTGAACATCTTACCCATTTCATTTGGCTGGAGGGCCCAAGGTTGCAATGGGAACTTGGAGAGTGAAGGTTCTACATCAGCACTAAACAGCATCCCTCTGCACTGAACAACGAACCTCTAACAACTTCATGTTCAAAAGGTTGCCTCTGCTCCTAATGTACCAGGGAGTGATAGTAGAAAACCCTTACCTCCGTCCAATTGACACAGACTCCATCTATTCACTACCAGGACCTTCTATCATGGTAGATATCATAAACCCTTAGGTAAGGTCCTTTTCTGCCTTATCTCTGGAAACTGCTAGTTAGATGGGTTCCCTGTCCTCCTGCTTTTCTATTGTCCATTGAACTTCGTGAGGAGAATGCGCTGCCACCGCAGAGCGGAATCACCTACAATTATTTTAGGAGGGTACAGAGCAATTTCCTTATCAATATAGGGATCCAATTTCTCCTACATAAAATGGTCATTCCCAGCCGAGTCATAATAAGCCACCGTGTGAAAGTAACAGTGCTACTTACTGAGTTGTAGGTCTAAACAGAATATAGAGAAATCTCTGGAGGTTTTCAAGGCACTCTCATGAAAATATTCCAAAGTACTTGATAAGCAACTGGCTCTTAGACAAAATAAGATGACTACTACTGAAATAGTATAGTTCACAATGACTCTCTTGTATACACACATTTAGTCCCTCGGGAGTGCAGGTAATAGTAGCTTGTATTTTACACAGTAAATCTCCTCCACGTAAGCTTACAGGCACAGATCCTGGTCTCCTATGCTAGCCTCCACTGGGTCTGATTTTGGGACATTAGTAGGCTGTCAACTTTTGAAAAGGACAGGATGCAACTCGGGCCAAAGACCATTTGTAATAATACTAATTGTAGATTCCATAGCCTGCTCTTTCTGCAGTCCTGAATATTGTTCTACTTTCTGTATATATTCTACAGACGCAATTCTACCTTGTTGTGTCTCCATTATCTTAGACCAATTAGCCTTTTTAGGAAAGGCAGCATGCGATGCATCTTACATATTTTTATAAAAATCTTCATTTGGTATGGTGACAGGTTCTGGCCTGGCACTGTTACAGTGTTCTTGAAAGGCCTGAAATTTAACCTCATAAAATTCATTAAATTTTCCATATGCATAATAATAGGTTAGTGAAACAAAACAATAGTTTTCATTTTCTGATCGGCTTTTTCCAAACTTGTCCATTGTTAGAGGAATGGAGACGAGATTCAGTGGATGGTATGTTGCCTCCCAGGTCCCAGGGTCAGGGATGTCTTGGATTGGGTCCACCACATTTTAATGGGGAAGGGTGAGCAGTCGGAAGACTTGGTGCATATTGGTACCAATGACACAGGCAGGAAAAGCGAGGAGGTCCTGAAGAGCAATTTTAGGGAGTTAGATAGAAAGCTGTAAAGCAGGACCTCCAGCGTAGTCCACACGTCAGTGAGGGTAAGAATAGGAGCATTTGGCTGAGGAACTGGTGCAGGTGGCAGGGGTTCAGATTTCTAAATCATTAGGATCTCTTCTGGGGAAGGTATGACCTGCACTAAAGAAACAGGTTACACCTGGACCCAAGGGGGACCAATATCCTTGCGGGCAGGTTTGCTAGAGCTATTCGAGAGGTTTTAAATGAATTTGTCAGGAGGATGAGAACTGGAGTGATAGTGCTGAGGATGGGGCAGTTGGTTTATAAACAGAAGCAGTGTGTAGTGAGACTGCTAACAAGGACAGGCTGATCACAGTGAATATTGCAGTCAGCAGGGTGAGTTGCAAGGGTAAAAAGACCCTGATGGGAGTTGTATGCAGACCCCAAACAGTAGGAAGGATGTGGTCTACAAATTACAATGGGAGATAGAAAATGCATGCCAAAAGGGCAATGTGACAATAGTCATGGGGGACTTCAATATGCCGGTAGATTGGGAAAATCAGATCAGTGCTGGACTACAGGAGGGGGAGTTTCTAGAATGCCTCCCAGATGGTTTTTTAGAGCAGCTCATAGTTCAGCCCACTAGAGGATCAGCTATTCTGGACTGGGTGTTGTGCAATGAACCAGAACGGATTAGAGAGCTTAAGGCAAAATAACCCGTAGGGGCAAGTGATCATTATATGATCGAATTCACCCTGAAACTTGAGAAAGAGAAGCTAAAGTCTGCAGTATCAGTATTATAGTGGAGTAAAGGGAATTACAGAAAGTGTAAAAAAGAGGCAAGAGTGGATATTGGTCGGCTGAAAAAGAAGCTGGAGAGGTGGCAATGGGGTACAGGGAAAGGGCGGATGAACTGAATAAATACTTTACTCCAGTTTTCACTATGGAAGATACTAGCAGTATGATGGAAATTCCAGGTGTCAAGGGTCATGAAGTGTGCTAAGTTACCAATACTAGAGAGAAGGTTCTTGGGAAACTGAAAGGTCTGAAGTTAGATTGGTCACCTGGACCAGATGGTGTACAAACCAGGGTTCTGAAAGAGGTGACTGAAGAGATCACGGAGGTATGAATAATGACCTTTCAAGAATCACTTGATCCTGGATGGTTCCAGTGGACTGGAAAATTGAAAATGTTACTCCACTCTTCAAGAAGGGAGAGAGACAGAAGAAAGGAAACAATAGGCCAGTTAGTTTGACCTCAGTGGTTGGGAAGATGTTGGAATCGATTAAGGATGAGGGGGGATTTCACTGAAACTTTTCAAATGTTGAAAGGCCTAGACAGAGTAGATGTGGAAAGGATGTTTCCCATTGCAGGAGAGTCTAGGACAAGAGGGCACAGCCTCAGGATTGAGGGGTGCCCTTTCTAAACAGAGATGCAGAGAGATTTCTTTGCCAAAAGGCAGTGAATTTGTGGAATTTGTTGCCATATGCAGCTGTGGAGGCCAGGTCATCGGATGTATTTAAGGCAGAGATGGATAGGTTCTTGACTGGATATGGCATCAAAGGTTCTGGGGAGAAGGCCGGAAACTGGGGTTGAGGAGAAGTTAAAAAAAAAAGGATCAGCCATGATTGAATGGTGGAGCAGTCTCGATGGACCAGATGGCCTAATTCTGCTCCTATGTCTTATGTTCTTATTAAGGATGAGGTTTCAGGGTACTTGGAGGTACATGATAAAATAGGCCAAAGTCAGCATGGTTTCCTTAAGGGAAAATCTTGCCTGACAAATCTGCTGGAATTCTTCAAAGAAGTAACAAGCAGGATAGACACAGGAGAATCGGTTGATGTTGTATACTTGGATTTTCAGAAGTCTTTTCACAAGGTGCCACACATGAGGCTGCTTAACAAGCTGTGAGCCCATAATATTACAGGAAAGATTCTAGCCATACCGATGATGTCTGGTTGAGGTCCTGCCTAAATTAGGTGGAAAAAGCCTGCTTACGTTTACCCTATCTATACACTTTATTGTTCTGAAGACCTCTAAGAAATCCCCCCTCAATCTTCCAAGGAATAATGTCCGAACATATTCAATCTTTCCTTATAACTCAGGTCCTCCGGTCCTGGCAATATCGCTATAAATTTTCTCTTCACTCTTCAACCTTATTTAAATCTTTCCTGTAGGTAGACGACCAAAATTGCACACAACACTCCAAATTAGGCTTCAACAATGTCTTATAGAACTTCAACGAAACATCTTATCTCCTGTACTCAGACCTATGATTTTTGAAAGCCAATGTGCCAAAAGATTTCTTTATGATCCTAACTACCTGTGACACCACTTTCAAAGAATTATCTGCCTATATTCCCAGATCCCTCTGTTCTACCACACTGTGTAAACCTACCATAGTTGGTCCCACTGAAGTGCAACATCTTACGCTTGTCTGCACTAAATTCCATTTGGCATTTTTCGGCTCTTTTTCTCAGCTGGTCTAGATCCTGCTGCAAGCTTTGGTAGTCTTCCTCGCTGTCCATTACATCCCCAATCTTGGTGTCATCCATAAACTTGCTGATCTAGTTCATCACATTATCATCCAGAACATTGATATTGATGGCAAACAACAATGGACCCAGCACTGATCCCTGCAGTACCCCAGTCAGAGAGGCAATCATCCACTAACACTCTTTGGCTTCCCCCACAAAGCTAATGTCTAAACTAATTTACTAATTCATCTTGAATGCCAAGCAGCGGAACATTTCTGACCATCCTTCCGAGTGGCACCTGGTCAAATACCTTCCTAAAGTCCATGTAGACAACATCTGCTTTCATCAATTTTCCTGGTAACTTCCTTGAAAAACTCTATAAGATTGGTAAGACACGACCTACCACACACAAAGCCATCCTGACTATCCATATTCAGTCCATGTCCATGCCAATATTCATATTTCTGGTTCCTTAGAATACCTTCCAATAATTTTCCCACTACTGATGCAATTTACTGGTTTATTTTTAAGTGCATTTCTTATAAACTGGAAAACATTAGCTGTCCTCCCATCCCCCGGTACCTCAGCTGTCACTAAGGATGATTTAAATATCTCTGCTGGAGCCCCTGCAATTTCTACGCTTGCCTCCCAGAGGGTTCAAGGGAACACTTCGTCAGCATGGTGCAATCAACCAGAATGAATTAGAGAGCTTAAGATAAAGGAACCCTTAGGGGAAAAATGATCATAATATGATAGAATTAACCATGCAATTTGAGAGGGAGAAGCTAATGTCAGATGTATCAGTATTACAGTGGAGTAAAGGGAATTACAGAGATATTAGAGAGGAACTGTCCAAATTTGATTGTATGGGTCACTAGCAGGGATGATGGCAGAGCAGCAATGGCTGAAATTTCTCGTTGCTATTTAGAAGGCACACACAGGCTGTTGGCGTAGTGCCATCAGTGCCGGACTTTGGAGCGAAGGCTCCCGAGTTCGAATCCAGCCGGCTCCCTTGCACACTTTCCATCCATGCTGGGTTGAGCGTCGAGCTAGCAACTCGGCCTTGTAAAAATAAGCAAGTTGCTAAAAAAAAAAGCCGTCAATGACAGCATCCCGATGACTCCACTCAGAGTTAAGGGCTTTCTTCTTCTTCTATTTGGAAGGAACAGGATAGATACATCCCGAAGAAGATGTATTCTAAAGGGAGGATGACACAACCATGGCTGACAAGAAAAGTCGAAGTCAACATAAAAGCCCAAGGGAGGACATATAATAAAGCAAAAATTAGTGAGAAGTTAGAGAATTGGGAAGCTTTTTAAAAACTAACAGAAAGCAATTAAAAGTCATAAAGAGGGAAAATATAGACTACAATGGTAAACTAGCCAATAATATTAAAGAGGATACCAAATGCTTCTTCAGATACGTAAAGAGCAAAAGAGAGACAAGAGTAGATATCAGACCACTGGAGAGGTAGTAATGGGGGAAAGGAGATGGCAAATGAACTGAGTAAGTATATTGCATCAGTCTTTACTGCGGAAGGCAGTAGCAGTATGCCAGAAATTTGTGAATGTCACGGGGCAGAAGTGAGTGAAGTTGCCATTATGAGGGAGAAGGTTCTTGAGAAACTGAAAGGTCTGAAGGTAAATAAGTCACTTGAACCAGATGGTATACACACCAGGGTTCTGAAAGAAGTGACTGAAGAGATTGTGGAGGCATTAGTAATGATATTTCAAGAATCAGTAGATTCTGACATGGTTCAGGAAGACTGAAAAATTGAAAATGTCACACCACTCATCAAGAAGGGAGAGAGGCAGAAGAAAGAAAATACAGAATCAAAACCTGAATTTATTATCACCGGCATGTGTCGTGAAATTTATTAACTTAACAGCAGCCGTTCAATGCAATACATGATAATATAGAAAGGATAAATATTTATCCTTATATACAGTAAGTATATATATGTGTGTGTGTGTGTGTGTGTGTGTGTGTGTGTGTGTGTGTCAAATAGATTAAATATAGTGCAAAAATAGAATTAATATATGTTAAAAAAGTGAGGTAGTGTTTATGGGTTCAATGTCTATTTAGGAATCGAATGGTAGAGTGGAAGAAGCTGTTCCTGAATCGCTGTGTGTGCCTTTAGGCTTCTGTACCTCCTTCCTGACAGTAACAATGTGAATGGGTGATGGGTGTCCTTAATAATGGACACCACCTTTCTGGGGCACCGCTCCTTGAAGATGTCTTGTGTACAATGGAAGCTAGTGCCCAAGATGGAGCTGACTAATTTTGTGACCATCTGCAGCTTCTTTTGGTCCTGTGCAGTAGCACACTCCCCCCACCCTCCACCCCATACTGGACAGTGATGCAGCCTGTCAGAAAGGCCTTTGACAAGGTGCCACACGTGAGGCTGCTTGAGAGATCATGGTATTACAGGAAGGATACTAGCATGGATAGAACATTGGCTGATTGGCAGGATGCAAAGCATGGGATTAAAGAGAGCCTTTTCTGGTTGGTTGCTGGTGACTAGTGGTGTTCTACAGTGGTCTGTGTTGGGACCGCTTCTTTTTATGTTATATGTCAATGATTTAGATGATGGGATTGATGGCTCTGGGCCTGTACTCCATGGAATTCAGAACAATCAGGGGGGATCTTATTGAAACCTATTGAATGTTGAAAGGCCTCAATAGAGTGGATGAGCTACCGTGCCGAAAATGTTGGAATCATGGCGAGACAAACTGATCCACTTGGTAGACAGTAGCATAGAATGGGAACGGGAAAGAGCCCAGTATTTGCTACTCGACAGGGAAGGCCACACAAAGCAAAGAACAAACTAACTTTTTGGTGATCACTCCCCCACCGGAGTTTCCCCGGTAGCAGGCGGTCACCAGAATCTTTCTTGGTCCAATCCTGCACTTAAACATGCTGTCTCAGTGGAAGCCCCAAGTTCTGCCAAGCATCTTTTTGCTACATCTTATAACAAACAATAATTAGCTCATAGTGGATCAATTATAGTGCATTTATTTTACCTGCTGCAAGGGAAGACCATCGCTGCACACAAGCCAATGACAGCTTCAAATAATTAGGCAGCATAGTTACTCCTTTATACCTAAGTGTTACCTACCTGTGCGTCAGTTCAAGGTCAGAATGTATTCCACTCGGTGTATTTCTTTGAATTTATTTGAATTTATTTAAACTTACATCCATCCCACAACATGAGGGAGTAAAGATCTTTCTGTTACGACTCCATTGCAATGTATAGACATGTAAATTTATAAGTTTAATGGCTTGTAGAAAGAAGCTGTCCCATGGCCTGTTGGTCCTAGCTTTAATGGAATTGGTTGTTGACTTCGGAAGGAGTAGCATTTACATCAGTGGTGTGCAAGTGGAGCAGGTCAAAAGCTTTAAGTTCCTCGGGGTCAATATCACAAATGACCTGACTTGGTCCAACCAAGCAGAGTCCACTGCCAAGAAGGCCCACCAGCAACCTTTACTTCCTGAGAAAACTAAAGAAATTTGGCCTGTCCCCTAAAACGCTCACTAATCTTTATAGATGCACTGTAGAAAGCATTCTTCTAAGGTGCATCAGAACCTAGTATGGAAGTTGTCCTGTCCAAAACCTGAAGAAGCTGCAGAAGATCATGAACACAGCCCAGCACTTCACACAAACCAATCTTCCATCCTTGGACTCACTTTACACTGCACGCTGTTGGAGCAGTGCTGCCAGGATAATCAAGGACACGACCCACCCAACCAACACACTTTTCGTCCTTCTTCCCTCCGGGAGAAGACTCAGGAGATGGAAGACTCGTACGGCCAGATTTGGGAACAGCTTCTTTCCAACTGTGATAAGACTGTTGAACGGATCCTGACCCGGATCTGGGCCGTACCCTCCAAATATCTGGACCTGCCTCTTGGTTTTTTTGCACTACCTTACTTTTCCTCCTCTATTTTCTATATATGATCTATAATTTAAATTTTTACTATTTACTATCGATTTGTACTCCAGGGAACGCGAAGCGCAGAATCAAATATCGTTGTGATGATTGTACGCTCTAGTATCAACTGTTTGGCGATAATAAGGTAAAGTAAAGTAATGCTGTGGTACCATTTGCCAGATGGAAACAGCTGAAACAGTTTATGGTCGGGGTCACTGGTGTCCCTGATGATCTTCCAGGCCTTCTTTCTGCACCTGCTGCTGTAAATGTCCTCAATGGAGGGAAGTTCACATCCACAGATGTGCTGGGCTGTCCGTTCCACTCTCTGCAGTGCCCAGATGTCAAGGTTGGTGCAGTTCCCCTACCAGGCGGTGACAGAGCCAGTCAGGATGCTCTCAGTGGTGCCCCTGTAGAAGGTCTTGAAGATTTGGGGGCTCATGCCAAACTTCTTCAGTCGCCTCAGGTGGAAGAGACACTGTTGTGCTTTTTTGCCACAAAGCCAGTGTGTACAGTCCGGGTGAGATCTTCAGTGCTGTGTATACCGAGGAACTTGAAACTACCCACCCGCTCAAAAGCAGTCCCATTGATGTTGATCGGGGAGAGCCTGTCGCCGTTCCTCCTGTAATCCACAATCAGCTCTGTTGTTTGTTGGATATTGAGGGAGGGGTTGTTATCCTGGTACCACTGTGTCAGGGTGTCAACCTCTCCACTGTAGGCTGTCTCATCACCGCTAGAAATAAGGCTGATCAAAGTCATGTTCTCTGCAAATTTGATCAGCAGATTGGAGCTGTGTGTGGCTGCACAGTTGTGAGTGTAAAGGGAGTAGAGGAGGGGACTCGGGACACAACCCTGGGGGGGGGAGGCACCTGTCTTGAGGGTCAGAGGGGCAGCGGTGAGGGAGCCCATCCTTTTCAGCTGTCAGCGACCTGATAGAAAGTCTAGGATCCAGCTGCACAAGGTGGGGTGCTGGCCGAGGTCTCTGAGCTTCCTGTCAAGTCTGGAGGGAGTTATGGTGTTGAATGCTGAACTATAGTCCAGGAACAGCATTCTAATATATGTATTCCGCTTCTCCAGGTGAGTGAGGATGGCGTGTAGCGCTATAGCTCTGTCATCATCAGTAGACCGGTTCCATCACTTGGCAAATTGTAGGGGTCCAGTGTGGGTGGTAGCATGCTGCAGAAGTAGTCTTTAATCAGCCTCTCAAAGCAATTGCTATTATTGGGGTTGTGTGACAAGGGACCAGTTGTTCAGGCATGCTACTTTGGTTTTCTTAACATTCTTCCAGTAATGCATCTGCTTGTCTTTCTGTAATATGTCATATACAGTACTCAAGATCCATCGGCATAATGTTGCATGAACACTATTAGCAAAGCACTCTGGTACAATGCAGGTTCCATTTTGTTACAGACAAAAATGTCATTTTGTAACTTATAGTAAAATATATTTCCACATACTTGATTTCTTAATACCTAATAACAAATCAAATATTACATAGAATTGCAGTGTCTGTAATTGTTAAGTGATGCGTACCTATGTTAAAAATTTAATTTTAACAGATGTTGATTACAAGGAATGTCGTGCCGTAACTAGCCAAGCAGTCATGGAAGCAGTTCTATTAAAGTATCAGTTGTAGTCCAGGATGTGATATAAAATCTAAAGTCAAGTTTATTACAAAATTTGCACAAGTACATGTATGCACAGGTGCAATGAAAATCTTATTTGCAGTTTTACAAGAAAAACATAAACATTTATTATGCACAATTTTTACAACAAAAAAAATGAAATCCATTTTAGTGCAAAGTGATCAAGGTGATCATGGATTTGCTAAACCATAGTGATTAAGGTTGCATAAGTTGATTGGAACAACCTTTTGGTTGAAGAAAAGTAGCTGCTTTCAAATCTGGTGTTGTGGGTCTTCAAGCTTCTGTACCTCTTGGCTGTGAGATGATGGCGTGGCCAGGATGAGAGGAATCTTTGATAATATATGTTGTCTTCTTGAGGCTGTTCCTTCTGTAGATTCTGCCGATGATGGAGAGGAATATATTGGGTCCAATCCACTACTCCCTGCGTCACTGCACACTTGAATTGCTGTTTCAGACCTTGATGCAACCAGTCAGGATACTTTTGACTGAAGAAGTAATCCAATGGAATTGCTAGTGTCTGGACTGGACGCTTCATTAGGTTTTGATCATGAGAGACAAGTTGGGTCATTGAGCAGACCAAGAGGCTAATCGTTAGGTTTTCAGGGTCGGGAGAATATGAGTTCAACAGAACTGCCACATTAGAGAATCACCGAGAGTTTATCATGAAACACACACCTCCACCTTTTACCTTGTCCAAATCAATACAGAAAATTGAGAAGCTTACTAATTTGACTGCTTGGGAGACAGCCAAGTTTCACTCAGACATAGAATACTCAAACACAGTCCCTCATATCCCTCTGATACAGGTCCTCAATTTCATTCTCCAAGAAGGTAGCTTTGTAACATTTTTTTTCTCAGAAATCACATGGGAGTCATGTTAAATGATGAGTTCCTTGTTAGTGCAATTATTTTACAGCTCATAAATCTCATGTCATCGAGTAGCCACGTATTTAACAGTTGTCCAAGTGGATTTATTCATGTCAAATTCCCTAAAATGGAAACCTCCAGTATTAGACTCAAAGCTACAGCCTTTAAGTGGCCATCCAAATATGTTATTTAACTCTAAGGCAGTGAGTTCTAACCCCATAACTTTATTGTCAGATCAAATCCTCCACTTTCTTCTCATTACTGTTTTACTAAACCCCTGTCTTCGAATAATCTCCCTGTCTATCGAGGTAAAAAGCTCCTTCCTACCTCTTTACCTTCCTGCACTACTTTTTAAATTTATCTCATTACTTATTTGATTTATTTTTTAATATTTATTCCTTACTGTAACCTATAGTTTTTATTACCATGTGCTGCGATGTACTGCTGCCACAAACAACAAATTTCATGACATAAACCAGTGAGATTAAACCCGATTCTGATTCTGATAATAATCTATTGTCCCTGTCTCTTTCACTGAGGTCACAGCAGACCTGTGCTGTCAGTCCATTTATGTAATCTTGTTCCTGATAATTCATTGCCTCTTATTACTAAAGAATTCATTCTTAGACTTAAAATAACCACCATTTGTCATTTGTAGAAAAAGGAACCAGTTTCTGCATGTAGAAATCGTTCTTATTTCAACCCTGAAAGGCATGGTATAAGAAGACTTCCCAGCCAGTGGAAATAAATAATGTAATCACCCACAAAAGTTTCCTAACAGGGCCAAAAGAAAAAGGAACAGCACAAATTAATCAGAATTTAGTAAATTGAGAAAGTATCTTAAGAGTCTCTACATTATGGACCTGAAGTAAGAGATTGGTGTATTTGTCATATATTTGTTCACAAATTCTTCCTTTCTGCAAAGTTAGTTTACAATTCGAGGCCATTGAGCTCAGTACGCTTCTGTTGATTCATGTTGGCACACTCTAGCCATCATCCTTCTCTCTTCCTGGAGCTCTGTGATACTTTTGTTTCAAGTTTTAACTTTGTTCCTTTAGAATTTGTAATACTTTCTAACACATCAACTCACTGCAGCAAAACAATCTTTTCAGCTAATAACAAACACCTAAGCACTCTCCTTGCTGTAATTTGCTGCAAAATTAAATAGATCCATTCTTGTTCCTGACTCTTCAGCTATAGAAAGTAGTCCAAGAGTAGCAAAGCTACCAAAATCTTAAGGCAACTTCTGAATACAGACAGACTTTTGAAATGACTCGTATTCAATCCATGCATGGACAGACTGATGAACATAAAACATAGAAGAGTTATCAAACATAGAACATAAAACACAGGACAAACCCTTCGGCCCACAATGTTGTGCTGAACCAATTAATTTAGTAAGCAAATGGCTAACTAAACTGAAGTACAGTATCCTGAAACCTAGCAGGTTAATTTTATGCCCGGAGTAATGTCTGGTTGGCCAGCTTTTAATTGTTCTTGAGAAGAGGTACTTACAAAACAAATCCCCCTTTCTACCATGACTTCAGTGATAGGCTGCTGCAGTCCAGGGAGTAAATGGGTGACAGCTTTCCTCCTGATACTTCTTAGAATTTAGAATTTATTTAAACATTACATCCACCCCACAACGTGAGGGAGTACAGATTTTTGTGTTGTGACTCCGTTGCAATGTATGGACATGTGAATTTATAAGTCTAATGGCTTGTAGAAAGGAGCTGTCCCACAGCCTGTTGGTCCTGGCTTTAATGCTGTGGTACCGTTTGCCAGACAGAAGCAGCTGGAACAGTTTATGGTCGGGGTGACTGGTGTCCCTGATGACCTTCCAGGCCTTCTTTCTGCACCTGCTGTTGTAATTGTCCTCATTGGAGGGAAGTTCTCATCCACAGATGCACTGGGCTGTCCGTACCACTCTCTGCAGTGCCCAGTTGATCAAGGTGGGTGCAGTTCCCCTACGAGGCGGTGATACAGCCAGTCAGGGTGCTCTCAATGGTTCCCCCTGTAGAAGGTCTTGAGGATTTGGGAGGCCATGCCAAACTTCTTCAGTTGCTTGAGGTGGAAGAGGCACTTTTATGTTTTATTTTGCCACACACCCAGTGTGTACAGTCCAGGTGAGATCTTCAGAGATGTGTATATCGAGGAACTTGAAACTATTCACGCTCTCAACTGCAGACCCATTGATGTTGATGGGCTGAGCCTGTCTCCGTTCCTCCTGTAATCCACAATCAACTCGTCTGTGTTTTTTGGACATTGAGGAAGAGATTGCTATCCTGACACCACTGTGTCAGGGTGTCAACCTCTCCCCTGTAGGCTGTCTCATCACCACTAGAAATAAGGCTGATCAATGTCAGGTCATCTGTGAATTTGATCAGCAGATTGGAGCAGTGTGTGTTAGCACAGTCATGGGTGTAAAGAGAGTAGAGGAGGGGACTCGGGACACAACCCTGGAGGGGAGACACCTGTGTTCAGGGTCAGAGGGGCAGAGGTGTCGGAGCCCATCCTTACCATGTGTCAGCAATCTGATGGGAAGTCTAGGATCCAGCTACACAAGGTGGGGTGCAGTCTGAGGTCTCTGAGCTTCCTGTCAAGTCTGGAGGGAATTATGGTGTTGAATGCTGAACTGTAGTCCAGGAACAGCATTCTTATGTATGCATCCCTCTTCTCCAGGTGAGTGAGGACGGTGTGTAGTGCTGTGGCTTTTTCTGGTACTTGCAATGTGTAACAATATTTTGAATGCCCTAACTAAGATCTGTTCTGGTTTTTACAATTTTGTGTCATGTGTGAAGCCAAGCAGAGCTGCAGAACAGATGCTGTTAATGAGAGAGAGATAACGAGAGACAAAGGAGAGCCATTCAAAATGCTAATAAGAGAGAAAAGAGAGATAACGAGAGCCAGAGACACATAATTCAGTATGTTGGCGTCTGCCACAGACAGTTTCCTCTGAATCTGAACTGTTCATTAACAATCCTGCTGAGACAATAGGAAGTGTGAAGTTTGATGGACAGGTGATACCCCATCAGGGGGAGGATAAAATAGTGGGTTTGTTAAGGCACAGACACACACGCCACGAGACCCTGGAAAGAGCATTGTGCCCCATGAGTTGGTGGGAGTTTGGAGGACCGATTCGTGGAAATCAGTCAGAGGCTCACAGGGTGTAAAGGTTCAACCGGTGGGAACCTGTTGTGTGTCCGCCCTTGCCTGGGTGCTGGGTTCACCACGGAAGAACGATTGCATCCGGAATGGAGGGGTCACAGTTAGTGACCACAACGGGATCTGAAGGCATCGAAAGGTCTGCCTGAAACCTCAATTGTATCTCTCACTCTCTCTCCAATGGTACAACAACAGTGATTACTTCAAACTACACTAGACTGAACAGAACTCTGCTTCACCTTAAGACTGATCATTTTACCCCTAGACTGCGAGAGAGCTTGGTTGATTCCTATTACCCTATTTCTGTCTATATGTGTATACTATCATTGCTAACCTGTTACATTTATATCCTTGCGGTTAGTGTACTGTATTACTTACTTTCTTAATAAAAAAACTTTATTAGTTTCTAGTAATCACAGACTCCAACGAGTGTTCCATTTCTGCTGGTTTGACAACCCAGTTACGGGGTACGTAACATTTGCTATAATAATTAAGACTGCCAGCATGCGCTTGCTGTAGTATTAACAAGGTATTTAGAAACTAAAGATGATGTGAATGTCTTCTGAGATCTTGACAGCAGCATTTCATGTTGCATTTGATTTGAATGTTTGATGCAAAACACCACAGGTTGCATTGTATTTAAAACATTGCTTTTCATTTAGATTACACAGAGCACAAACCCGCAGTACCTTTACGTGAAAGATTAACAGAGGTCCTTTAATATTGAAATGTTTCTCCTGATGCATGGAATTTATTAATGCGTCATAAAACCTTCACACCTACAAGCCAGATTCGTAGAGTATCTTGAGTTTTCATGATGGTCTTTAAAACTGGTCAGGAAACTGATGTTCCATAAAAGAACCAATAGTGAACGGGTTGGGCAGCATTTGGCTCATTAATTGGTTAATATTTTACTACCTGCTTGACGCTGGTGCAGAATGTAAATGAACAGCTGTATAAGTTTAATTAAAACATTCTCATAACTTTGGGTAATGTTTAACTACCCTTTATTGCAATTTAGGATTCCATACCAGGTGATAAAAATTTTAAGATTGTAAAGTCTTTTCAGTGTTTCTCCTTGTCCACCCTCCTGATATATCTTGACTTAAAGGAGAATTCCAAATGCTTCAATAACACCCCAGTATCTTGTTTATGTCCCTATCTTTCAAGCCAAGACTTGGACAGATTGGCAAGCCAGTTAATCATTAAAAGCACTGTCAGACATACACTTACAAGTTTTAGTCTGGATATCTGTAGAGCAGACGGTCCCAACCATTTTTATGCCACGCACCCTTACCATTAACCAAAGGGTTCCATGGATCCCATGTTGGGAACCCTTGCTGTGGAAGGATAAAGATTGAGAAGACCAGGTGATTATATTCTTGCTATCCTAAGAAATTTGATATAGGTTAATATACCATAGTTCAACAGAGATGAAATCTTCCACATATACAGTATACATACAGCAGGAATGTGTTTAACTGGTGAATACGTAGTACTACTTGAAGAACTAAATGTTATTAAAAGTGCCAGTTACAAAAACTAAAAGAAACTGATACTTTCTGAGGCATTGTTTTGTGCTAACTGTGTTCTCACAGGACTTTAGTGGCCCCTTACGTTTGGCCCAGCTGTCTGTGCTTTACCTAATCTAGACAGGATGAATTACGGCAAGTAGCAGAGACAAAAACCCCCACTGGGTCCTCCTTACCCTAAGATCAATGCATTACTTCATCTGCCTTTCCCCGCTGCCCCAGCAGGAATGTGACCTGGGATCTACACAGACTGGATGAATGATGGTGATGGTGAAGGTACTGGGAATCTGATTCTCAGGAGCTGGGTATGCAACTAGCAGGGGCAAATAAGCAAGGAGAAACAGAAGGTGAGAACGTGAAGGCAGACCACCCCGCTATGATTGCAGGACGGAGCCTGGTCTACAGGAGTCAGTTGCTCTCTGTGGCACACTTCTGGTCTGGACTATGTTTTTGCCAATCACCCCAACCATCTTCTGTTTCACACTGAGAACCAGAGTGAATAATATTAGTAGGGGCACAATATCCAGGGTGTGTGGGGATAAATGAACTCTGAAAGCCACCTTTGTGTGTGCTGCACTAAGCTGAGCATGTGCCCTGGATATGCAAACATAAAGCATCGTTATGTGCTGAGAATCTACCCATAACCAATGTCGTGAAGGATAGGCCTGGATTCAGTATTGTAGACCACGCCACATCGCCTGTCCTTATAGAAAAGTTCCCACAAAAAATGCTTATGATCACATAGCAATCAGTTAGTGGTTTGCATTGGCAGAACCGGGAGGCCCTGCAGAAGGAGGGAAGTATTGGATAGTTCCCTAGCAGATTTTCATGGCTGATTGCCAAACAAGCACCAAGAATTTACTTGGCTGGTCAGGAGAAGAGCCCTTACTATCAGATCCTTCAGGCGCAGTAAGAGTCAATTCCACTGCACGCTGCCCTCAAGGTGACCACACTGTGAAAGGGACAGTTTTCTTCCAGGCAGGATATTTGCTGAGGTCTGGTGAAGGATATAGAGGCCTTTGAAGTCCATTTTAGCAGCTGTGTAATACAGGACCCTGAGCCCTTTAGCTGTTGCCAGGGACACAAACTGAGACAAACATCAACCGTTGTTAAAGTTCATCACCTTAGTGTCCTCAAAACTTGATGCTGCATATTCCATGGTTCAGGGGTCTGTGATGCAAAATGCACTGAAGCTGGACATGGCCATTGTAAAAGCTCTGGGGGAAGGACAGGGCCTGTAGTCCTACTGTCACTGGACTCTGAGGGGGCTCATTACCACTGGCTGTATGTTTGGGATTGAAAGATTGAAGGCCTTTTAACATAATATAAACATGTCTAAATGATGTGCTTCACACAGTGAAACATAGACAGTGAACATATTAACAAACTATTACCTCATTTCATATTCTTGGAAAACACGCAATCTTTTATTATCTCCCTTCTATTCACTGGTTGCTCAAGGACTAAAATTAATTGATGACCCCTAATCAAGTACAAATTTAGTGGGCAGTGTTTCTCCCATCTGCTCATCCCATTCCAATTATACTTTATTGGGTACACCTGTAATGCAAATCTCATTAATGCAAATATCTAATGAGCCAATCAGGTGGCAGCAACTCACTTATTAAAACCTGTAGAGATGATCAAGAGGTTCATTTGTTATTCAAGCCAAGCATCAGAGTTGGGGAAGAAATGTGATCTAGGTGACTTTGAACAGACAGGGTGATTGAGTATCTCAGAAACTGCTAACATCCTGGGAACTTCACGTACAACAGTGTCTACTTTTACAGACAATGGTGAGAAAAAAAACATCTATAGAGGGCAATTCTTGGGTGCAAATGCCTTTCTAATAAGGGAGGTCAGAGGACAATGGGGATTCTGGTTCAAGCTGACAGGAGGGCAACAATAACCCAAATAACCATGTGTTGCAACTGGTGTGTAGTAGAGCATCCCTGAACACACAACATGGCGAACCTTGAAGTGGATGGGCTAACAGCAGCAGAATACACTGAATGGCCACTTTGTTAGGTCCATATAAAGAGGCCACTGAGTGTACGCACTTTATTGTGCTTAATGATTATCGATTACTGCTGGCCCCAACCAAAACTGTTCAAACATTATGTATATAGGTACCTAATAAAGTGGCTATGCAGTGTAATGAACAGTGAGTTGGAATAGCATTGGGAGGTGCAAAGTTCACCATTTGCACAAGACAGTCAAAAATGGCCACGGTACCTTGGCCTCAGGGTGAGTAAGTTAAGTTTTAAAGCTCCATTTTGATGATGGCAGTCAAAGGCAGAGAACTCGGCAACATTAACTAAAGTAGCAGTTTTGGCTCATTTTGCTGATATACTTGTGAGCTCAAGTGTCAAGTTATGGTGCTGCTGCAATTTGAGTGCATAATCTAGAAATAAGCCCAAATCGTATTATGATATTATATGACATTATACAAAGGGGAACAGGGGACTATTCTGATCAATGTTTATTTCTTAGGGAATGTAATGAAAATTACTTATTTAGTCACTTATTACTGTTTGTGAAGTCTTTTGTTCCATGTAAGTGTCCCTGAATTACATTGCAAAAAATTTCATTGACAATCAAAGGCTTGTGTACATGCTAGAGAAAGGTTTATTCTTTTATTTCAATCAAGTTGAAAATTCAAATTACCAAAGAAAAGTTTCAGGCCCAATTTGGAGCAGCTCAGTAATTACTCTTCCCATCTAATACGACCAGAAATTGCCTTAATAGTTGAATTACTGTAGCTATTTACATTCCCTGACCCTGGATAATTAGATAGATTCCGGGACATGGGTACGGGCCAAACATAAGTACAGTCCATTTGAAGATCATTCCATTTCCAGCAACAAAGATCTATCCCACTGTGCTAAAGGTTTACCCTTTCAAACCTGAATTGAAATCCAGCAGTGCGGTATACAAAATTGAAATGTTAAGGCAATAGTGGTGCAGGCAAATGTCTGAAATTAGAATTAAGATGGCCTGGTTAATAAATGCCATTCAGTTACTTGAATAAAAGTTTGCTTTATATCATCACTGTAAATTATTAAAACTATTTAGTTCTGAAGTAGTCAAATTTTACCTTGAATAAAATATTTTCAGCAGATCAATTAAAAAAGAAAGCACAGTGTTCATAAGGAGCTTTTGTCCTCTACTGTAGAACATGACCACCCAACTCAAGTCTGATTCTACCCAAATACATGGGTTGAGTCTGATATCGACATAAAAAGTCTTTGAGTTCAGACAGAATCGTTATAAACTAGTGCTCGATACTGTGGGGCATGACAAAGCTGTCTTCCTGCAACTCCTAAGAGACTGTGCAGATGACACAGCAAGCAGTTCCCGTTTTTAACGTATGATTTCACAGCAGAGCCTGGTGGGTAGATTGGATTCAGATTGGTCTTATTTGTGTCACGCTCTGGTTGGATTTTATACCTGAGAAGATTCTACATTCTTGCTTGTCATTTTTTCCCCATTAAGCATTGCAAATAATTGATTAAAGTAAGACCAGTTCTCAAAATGGCTAATCTCAAATTTAAATTGGACATTGTAACTGTCGTAAAACTCACTTAAAATAGAATTGGAGCATAGAAGCATAATTTATCATTTACCACAACTGTCTCAAAAGCATAAAGCCATAAAGTGTATAGGATGGTGCAGTGTACTTTGATTTGAGGCTCAGGTTATCGGCCACATCTCAAACAGTTGGTTAAATTAGAGTTGGCCTTGGGTTCAGTTTAATCTCTCAATGCAGGAGTTTATGACTCTGTGATGAAAGCTCCACCATTCACAATTCTGAAATAATAATCCGGAATCTTAAAGTTTAAAGTCTGTGTATGTCCCGGTGTTACTTGATGTCAACTGACATTGGATTTTGGAAAACGGGACCACAGGGTTCAAGGAAGTTATCAAAGTTTGATCAGCATGCTACATTATTAAAGTACGATGAGATGAGTAATCCCAGGATCAGAATCAGGTTTAATATCATTGGAAACATCATATTTGTTGTTCTGTGGCTGGAGTACATTGCAATACATAATAATTGAAAATTCTTTAAATTACAATATTAAAAATATTTAAAATAATGAATTAATTACGTAGTGCAAAAAGAGAGCAAGAGGAAGAAAAAAGTACTGAGGCAGTGTACATGGGTTCATCACCTATTCAAAGATTTGAAGGCAAGGGAGAAGAAGCTTTTCCTAGAGCATTGAGTGTGTGTCATCAAGCTCCTGTACCAGCACCCTGATGATGGCATTGAGAAGAAGGCATATTCTGTGTGGTGGATGCCACCTTTTTGAGCCATTGCATTTTGAAGGTGTTCACGATGCTGGGGAGGCTGGTGCCCATGCTCAAGCAGGCCGAGTTCACAATTTCCTGCAGCTTTTTCTGATCCCGTGCAGTGGCCTCTCCATAGCAGATGGTGATGCAACCAGTTAGAACGCTCTCCAGGGTACATCTGTAGAAATTTGCGAGAGTCTTTGGTGATATGCCAAGTCTCATCATCCTCCTAAAGAAATACAGCCCCTGCTGTGCCTTCTTAGTCATTGCATCAATATGTCGGGCCCAGGATAAATTTTCAGAGATGTTGACTCCCAGGAACTTAAAAATGCTCACCCTTTCCACTACTGATTCCTTGATCAGGATTGATGTGTGTTCCTCGACTTCCCCTTCCTGACGTCCATAGCCATTTTCTTGGTCTTACTGATGTTGACTGCCAGGCTGTTGTTGAAACACCACTCAATCAGCCATTCTATCTCACTCCTGTAGGCCTCCACATCACCCTCTGAAATTCTGCTAACAATAGTTGTGTCATTGGCAAATTTAGATTTGCCATTTGAGTTGTGCCTAGCCACACAGTGGTGGGTGTTGAGAGAGTAGAGCAGTGGGTCTTGCCAGTGTTGACTGTTAGGGAGGAGGAGATCTTATTTCCAATCCACACTGACTGTGCTCTCCCAATGAGGAAGTCAAGAGTCGAGTTGCAGAAAGGAGTACAGAAGCACAGGTTTTAGAGCTTGATGATTAGTACTGAGGTATGATGGTGTTGAGCACTGAGCTGTAATCAATAAACAGCAGCTTGATGTATGTATTACTAATGTCCAGATGATCTGAACCAAATGGAGAGCCAGTTAGATTGTATTTGCTGTTGACCTATTGAGGCAAAAGGCAAATTGTAGCGGGTCCAGATCCTTGCTTAGGTAGGAGTTGATTCTAACCAAGACCAACGCTCTTCTTCACAGTCAATGTGAGTGCAACTGGGTGATAGTTATTGAGGCAGCCTACCCTGCTCTTCTTGTGCACTGGTATACTAGTTGCCCTTTCGAAGCAGTGAGAGATTAAAGATGTCGTTGAGCACTCCAGCCAGTTTGTTGGCACAGATTTTCAGTGCCTGACGCCTTGAGAGATTTCACCCTGTTGAAAAGTGTTCTGACATCAGCCTCTGGGTCACTGGATGCTGCGGGGATTTGCACAGGTGTAGTTTTATTCTCCCTTTGGAAGCGTGCATGAAAAGTGTTGAGCTCATCTGGGACTGAAGCATCACTGACATTCCTAACGTTAGGTTTCACTTTGGAGGGAATAATAGCCTGCAAACCTGCCAGAGCTGATGGGCATCCGATTCCACCTCTAACTTCAACAGCATTCTTTTCTCACTCTAAAAGTATGATTCTGTAGGTTGTACCTGGACTTCTTGTATAGTTCTGGATCACAGGCCTTGAATGCCACAGATCTAGCCCTCGCCAGACTACAACTCTCTGTGTTCATCCACGGCTTTTGGTCTCTACACATTGTGTCTGTATATTTACTTGGTGGAGTTTTTGGTTTCTCGTTGCAGCAACTGGCCAGTTTGGCTCCCAGCAAACTGTAATTAACCTTTTGCGATTTGTCCAACATTGTAATAAGATGATAAGAAACAGGAGCAGAATAAGGCCATTCCATCATGGCTGATTTATTATCCCTCCCAACCCCATTCTTCTATCTTCTCTCCATAACCTTTGACACATGAACTAATCAACAGCCTATCAACCTCTGCTTTAAATATACTCACTGACTTGGCTTCCACAGCCATCTATAAAACTGAGTTCCATAGATCCACCATCCTCTGGCTAAGGAAATTTCTCCTCATCTCTGTTCAAAATGGATGTCTTTCTATTCTGAGGGTATGCCCTCTGGTCCTAGACTCAGCCACTATAGGTAACATCCTCTCCACATCTATTCTCCTCCCCCTGAGGAGAGCCGCCAACAAAACCTGCTCCTTGGTCATCTCCGAGGCTGCAGTACGTAGAACATTCCAATGTGTCAACAGCCACAAGGCAGCAGGGCCGAACGGCATCCCAGGGTGCGTCCTCAAAGTGTGTGCGGAACAGCTGGCTGGTGTGTTTACGGACATTTTTAAACTCTCTCTCTCCCAGTGTGTAGTGCCCTCCTGTTTCAAATCATCCATCATTGTCCCTGTACCTAAGAAAACCAAGGTAGCATGCCTGAATGATTGATGCCCTGTTGCACTCACCTCAATTATAAGTAAATGCTTTGAGAGGCTGGTTAAAGATTATACCTGCTGCATGTTACCACCCACACTGGACCCCTTACAATTTACCGACCGATGAAACCAGTCTACCAATGACACCATAGCCACACCGTCCTCACTCACCTGGAGAAGAGGGATGCATATGTTAGAATGCTGTTTCTGGACTACAGTTCAGCATTCAACACGATAATTTCCTCTAGACTTGACAAGAAGTTCAGAGACCTTGGCCTGCATCCCACCTTGTGCAGCTGGATCCTGGACTTCCTATCAGATAGCTGACAAGTGTCGGGGCTCCCTCACCTCAGCCCCTCAGACCCTCAACACAGATGCCCCCAGGGTTGTGTCCTGAGTCCTCTCCTCTACTCCCTTTACACCCATAACTCTGCTGCCACACACAGCTATTTCTAGCAGTGACGAGACAACCACTCCTCTGTAGGCTAACACTCTGACGCAGCAGTGCCAAGATAACAACCACTTTCTCAATGTCCAAAAAACAAAAAAGCTGATTGTGGATTACAGGAGGAACGGAGACAGGCTGTCCCCGATCAACATCAATGGATCTGCAGTTGAGAGGGTGAGTAGTTTCAAGTTCCTCGGTATACACATCACCGATGATCTCACCTGGACTGTACACACCAGCTGTGTGGCAAAAATAAAAACACAGTAGCGTCTCTTCCACTTCAGGTGACTGAAGAAGTTTGGTATGAGCTCCCAAATCTCAAGACCTTCTACAGGGGCACCATTGAAAGCATTCTGTCTGGCTCTGTCACCGCCTGGTATGGGAACTGCACCAACCTTTATCGTTGGACACTGCAGAGAGTGGTACAGACAGCCCAGTGCATCTGTGGATGAGAACTTCCTTCCAATGAGGACAATTATAGCAGCAGGTGCAGAAAGAAGGCCTGGAAGGTCATCGGGGACACCAGTCACCCCAATCATAAACTGTTCCAGCTGCTTCTGTCTGGCAAACGGTACCACAGCATTAAAGCCAGGACCAACAGGCTATGGGACAGCTTTTTCTACAAACTATTAGACTTATAAATTCACATGTCTGTACATTGCAACAGAATCACAACGCAAAAATTTGTGCTCCGTCACATTGTGGGTTAGATGTGAGATTTAAATAAATTCAATAAATTCCATTCAGCTTTATCTAGACCTTTCAATATTCGATAAGTTTCAATGAGATCTGCAGAACTCCAGTGAGTATAGGCCCAGAGCCATCAAACACTGCTCATATGTTAACCCTTAAATTCCCTGAATAATTCTTGTGAACCTTCTCTGATCACTCGCCAATGCCAGCACATCATATGTTATGACATTATGAAATTGAGAAGCCTAACGTCATGAATGGCTGTGATGTTTCACTCTCAGATGAACTTCACATTTCTCATCCTCTTGAAATATATGCTAACATTGCATTTGACTTCCTTACAACTGACAAAGTCAGCAAGTTAACCTTTAGCGAATCCTGCACAAGGATTCCAAAGTCCTTCTGCCCCTCTGAACTTTAGAATTTTTTCCCATTTAGAAAATAGTCTACGTCTTCATTCCTTAAATGCTTGACCGTAAACTTCCCTACACTATATCCATCTGCCACTTCTTTGCCCTTTCTCCCAATTTGACCAATAGGAAATGATGGTCCTACAGCAAATTTAACTCACTACTCATCGAGATTAAACAACATTTTTTATTAGATCCCTCACAAGTTGTAATTAGCAGTGAGGAAGTATTGAAGGCGTTAAAGAGCATTAACGTGGATAAGTTCCCAGGGCTGACTTAGTGCATTCTCAGACCACGTGGGAAGCTAGAGGAGACATTGTGGAGTCCATCGCACAGTCCTTTGCTTTATGTCTGGCTGTCGGTGAGGTTCTGGAACTCTGGAGATTGGCTAATTTAGTACTATAGTTTAAAATGTACAAATTCAAACCACGAGGCAACAGGCCACTGGGTAAACTGCTGGAGAGAATGATGAGAGAGGATCTACCAACACTTGGGGAGACATTGACTAATTTTGGATAGTAGGTACAGTTCTGTGCATGGGAAGTTGTGTCTGACAAATTCCTCGAGGAGGTAACCGAGAGGATAGATGAAGGTAGGGCTGTGTCTATATGGGACTGAACCAGGACTTTGATGGCAGGCTAAATTAAGATTGCATGGGATCCTGGGAAAGTTAGTGGATTAGGCTCATTAGTGACTCAGTGGATTGAAGTAGAGGGGGGATGATTGAAGGTTGCTCCTCTGTCAGGAGGTCTGCATCCAGTAGAGTGCACAGGGGTCAGAGCTGGAACGAATGTTGTAATTACGTAAAAGATTCGAATGTGAAAATACAAGGTGTGTTAAATTTGCAGCTGATACTAAAATAAATGGTGCTGTAGATGGTAGACGGTTATGAAAATAATGGTAGGATTTTGATTAGCTTGACATGTGGACTGAGGATCAGCAAATGGACTTCAATCCTTATAAATACAAAGTATTGCACTTTGGGAGATCATAGCAGAGTAGGACTTGTTCAGTGAATGGTAGGGCCCTGTTGTGGAACAGAGGAACCTAGGAAAATAAGATTAATAGCAAGGTGAAGAAGATGTTCAGTGCATTGACCTTCATCAGTCAGGGCACTGAGTATCATTGGAAAGTTATGTAAGATGTTGGTGAGGCCACATTTGGAACATAGAGTAGGGTTTTAGTTACCTTGTTACAGGAAGGATATGTTTAAACTGGGAACAGTGTAAAGGTTATCATGAAGTTCTTTCTTGGAGACCCATGTTACAAAGACAGTTTTTGTAGACTACAAATTTATTTCCTGGAATGTAGAAGATTGAGGGGTGACTTGATAGAGGTATACAGTACATGATCAAAGACAGGGTGAAAGCACAGTCTTTCCTAGGATGGATGTGCTAAAATCAACAGGGCATTGGTTTAAGATCGGAGGCAGGAGACTTTGAAGGGACATTTGGGGCAGAAGCTTCATGCAAAGTGTGTTGTGTATTTGGAATGAGCTGACAGAAATGGTGGTTGGGCTGAGCACATTTAGCAACATTTAAAAGGCACCTAGAGAAGTACAGGAACAGGGGAGGGTTAGAGAGCCATGGGCAGATGGGACTAACTCATCGGGCAACACAGTTGGCACGAACAAGTTGGACTGAAGGCCCTGCTTCCATGCCCTAAGACTCTCTGACTAGAGGATCTCTGTTGCTCTGGAAAGTTTATAGGCTGCACTCATCTAGTGCATGCACAGAAAGAAACTTCCTTAAATCTTTCTATTTTTGTATCACTTCCATGTTTTCAGTGAATTTTGCACATGCATCATAAATGGCAAGAAATTGAAGTTTTCCTCTCAGAGTTGAACCCTTACAACCCCAGGACTTTGTACAACAGAAGATATAGATTCTTCTATTGCCTAATTTGGGGAGATCAGAGTCTCGGCTGAAAATATTCAAATTACTACCTTGAGGTAAATCAGGGTAGATAAATCCCCAGGGCCCGACCCTAAGGGAGGTAAGTGCAGAAATTTGCCGGGGCCCGAGCAGAGATATTTAAATCATCCTTAGCGACAGGAAGATTGGAGGATAGCTAATGTCGTTCCACTGTTCAAGAAAGGCTGTAAACATAACCCAGGAAATTATAGGTAAACCTGACATCAGTTGTGGGAAGGTGATTGGAAGGCATTCTAAGGGATAGACATGGACTGATTAAGGATAGCTAATATGGCTTTGCGCCTGATAGGTCATGTCTAACCAATCTTTCAAAGTTTTTCGAGGAAGTTACCAGGAAGGTGGATGAAGACAAGGTAATGGATGTCGTCTACATGGACTTTAGCAGGGCATTTGACAAAGTCCTGAATGGGAGGCTGGAGGTTCACTTGCTCGGCATTTAAGATAAGTAGTAAATTGGATTAGACATTGGCTTTGTGGGAGAAGCTAGAGAGTGGTAGTAGGTGGTTGCCTTTGACTAGAGGCCTGTGACTGGTGGAGTGCTGCAAAGACTGGTCCATTGTTGTTTGTCATCTATATCAACGATCTGGATGATAATGTAGTTAACTGGATCAGCAAATTTGAGGATGGCACCAAGATCAGAGGTGTAGTGGACAGTGAAGAGGCTACCATGGCTTGCAGAGGGATCTGGATCAGCTGGAAAATGGACTGAAAAATGGCAGAAAGAAATTAATGCAGACAAGTGCGAGGTGTTGCACTTCAGTAAGACCAACCAGGGTAGGTCTCACACAGTGAACAGTAGGGCTCTGAGGAGTGTGGTAAAACAAAGGGATCTGGGAATGCAGATCCATAATTCATTGAAAATGGCATCACGGGTAGTTAGGGTCGTAAAGAAAGCTTTTGCTACAATCACCTTCATAAATCAATGTATTGAGTACAGGAGATGGGAGGTTATGATGAAGTTGTAGCAGATGTTGGTGAGGCCTAATTTGGAGTATTGTATGCAGTTTTGGTTACCTATCTACAGAAAAGATCTAAATAAGATTGAAGAATACAGAGAAAATTTAAAAGGATGTTGCTGGGTCTGGAGGTTTTCAGTTACAAGGAAAGATTGATTAGGTTAGGACTGTATTTTTAGAATGTAGAAGACTGAGAGGAGATTTGATAGAGGTATACAAATTTATGAGGGGTAGAGATAGGTTAAATGGAAGCAGGCTTTTTCCACTGAGGTTGGATGGGACTACAACCAGTGGTCATGGATTACGGGTGAAATGTGAAAAGTTTAAGGAGAACATGAGGGAAAACTTCTTCATTCAGAGGGTCGAGAGAGTGTGGAACAAGCTGTCAACATAAGTCGTACCCACAAGCTTCAACATTTATGTGAAGTTTGGATAGGTACATGGCTGGTAGGGGTATGGGGGCTATGGTGCTGGTGCAAGTCAAGGGATTCGGCAGTTTAAATGGTTTCAGCATGGACTAGATGGGCTGAAGGGCCTGTTTCTGTGCTGTACTTTTCTATGACTAAATATATTGTATATTGTGCAGTCTATAGGCAATATTAACTTAATTTCCCCATTTGTTTATATGAGTGGAAATTTTTCATGTCCTTTAAACCTCTTACATTGGCATACTTGTGAGAGGTTTGAAGGACAGGAAAAGTTCATTCAAAGCATGTTTATGCAGTCTGATGTCAATAAATCTGATCTATGCTGAAGCAGGACAAGGCACAAGACTGTTTTTCAGTCCAGTTAATCCCATAAAGTCCGACTAACTATTCAGGACTGATGTCAAACCAGAGGAAATGGTGCTCTGTATCTAGCTGACCTTGGCAATTTATGTTCTTTTCCAATATACTACAGCACTCTTTCAAGGTCACGCTAGCACATTGCTCCCACTTTCTATCTCAAGCTCATATTCTGAAACCACAAATGATGATTAACTCACTATTACTCTTTTGCACTATTTATTTATTTACTAACTTACAGTAATTTTTTGTCTTGCACTGTACTGCTGCCACAACCCAAAAAACTTCACGACATGTGTGAGTGATAATAAATCAGACTCTGTCATCCTCAGCTCCAACAATAGATTTATTTTTTTTTTACTTTCACCAACCCCATTTTAAGCTGAAGATCCCCCACTTTTCTCTTCCTTCAATCTGGCCCTTTCTCCCTGCTTCGTTCAGATCACCCTCATGTTCTTCTCCTTTCCCCGATCGATTCCCTTGTGTCCTCACCCACATCATCCTGTGTCATCCTGGTCAGATTGGAGGTAGCATGTTGGAATTATGATTGGAATAGTTGGCATCCAGGAGTGCAACTAATAGCCTCCCTTCTGATGGGCTGAATGCCTTCCGTGCATGACTTGATGCATTTTTCAACGTGACGTGAAGGTGCTGGCCACAGCCAAAGTGAGGAGGGCCTCAGTCAGAGTAAACACAAGCAAAGCTGTGGGGCTGGACAACATACGTGGTCGGGCATTGAGGGACTGTGCAAAATAACTAACAGAGGTATAACAGACATCTTTAACATCTCTTTGAAACTGCCCCCTCTCCCTGCAGGCTTCAAGGGAGCCACCATCATACTGGTGCCCAAGAGTGTGATGTTTACAGGCCTAGAAGGGACTAGAAGGGTCGAGATGGCCTGTTTCCGTGCTGTAATTGTTATATGGTTAAATTGTTTCTCCTCAGTGGCACTGACTTCAGTAATCAAGAGGTGCTTTGAGCAGCTGGTAATGGGTCATATGAAAAGCCACTTTCCAGTTCGCCTACCCCACAAACCAGTCCACTGATGATGTCATAGCCTCAGCCCTCTACTCCATCCTGGAAAACAATGCCCCATACACCAAGATCTTACTCATCAACTTTAAGTCAACATTTAACACAATCATTCCTCAGAAGCTGGTGGGTAAACTGTCCTTGTTGGAGCACAATACCCCTCTCAGTAACTGGATCTTAGACTTAATGAATGACCCCAGTCAATCCAAGTTGGCAGCAACATCTCAAACTCCATTACGCTGAACACTGATGTACCCGGGGTCTGTGTGCATGGACCACTGTTGTTCACTCTGCTGACTCACGACTGGGCTGCCAGATTCAGCTCAAATTGCATCATCAAGTTTACTGATGATACAACAGAGGCTGGTCTCATCAGCAGACAGAGAGGAAGTAGACAGGCTTGTCAAGTGGTGCGAGAACAACCTGAGTCTCGACATAGACGAGACAAAAGAGATGATTGTGGATTTCAGGAAGGTGTGGGTTGACCTCCCTCATTGCATATCAATGGCTTTGCTGTGGAGACAATGCTCCTTGGTGTGCACATGACGGGCGATGTAACCTGGACCCACAACACTTCAATAGTCAAGAAAGCACAGCAGCATGAAAAGATAAAAGAAATAATATTATCATATCATTATGATAATAAATCTGGTTCTGCTTCTGTAGGCAAAACAGAGCAGATCTAAGTCATTTCGCAGGCAGGAGTTGATGCTTTTCATCACCAACCTCTCAAAACACTTCACCACAGTGGATGTAAGTGCCACTGGACGATAGTCATTGAGACAGGTTACCGTACTCTTCCTGGGCACCGGTATGATTGAAGGCCACTTAAAGCAGCTATGTACCACACACTGCCGAAGCGAGAGGTTGAAGATATCCGTGAGCACACCAGCTAGTTCATCAGCACAGGTCTTCAGTACTCGGCCAGGTACTCCATCTGGACAAGTTGCCTTCCTTGGATTCACCCTCTTGAAGGCAGCCCACACGTTATCTTCATTTACTGACACCATGGGATCATCAGGGGACGTGGGGGTGTGTGATGGTTCCTCCCTGTTCTGTTGGTCAAAGTGAACATGGAAGGCATTGAGCTCATCTGGAAACAGATCCTACAGAGATTAGTTAAAACCCACCAAGAGGATCACCGGGGTCTCCCTCTCCTCTCTTTTTGATATTTACTGGGAGCGTTACAGACAAAAGGGCCCCAAGCATTGTTGAGGATGCCCACTTCCCACCCCACAGTCTCTTTGACCCACTACCATCAGGAGGGAGGTACAGAAGCATTAGGACGAGGACTGTCAGAATGCGTAACCGCTTCTTCTCTCAGGCTGTGAGACTAATGAATACCCTGCCACCACCGAGGTCTTGTCACTGGGACAGCAGGCTGCTTACTGTTTACCTGTGCTGCATGCGTTTTGAATTATATTTTATTAACTTTTTTTATGGTAATATTTTGGTTAATGTCCTGTGTGTGTTATACATTTTATGGGTGCCATGCTGTCCAAAGGAACATTGTGCGTAGTCAGATGTTAATAAACTTGAATGTGAATTAGAGCTTAATAGGATTGTGCTATGGTATTTTTTTTCTCCTGTCTGTCTGTAAAAAAGGTTGCAAGGCACAAGATGAGGAGAAGGTTTTGGAAGCCTTTTCAGTGGATCTCGCCAGCCTGGTGTTTCTGGGAATATACAGCTTATCCATAAGCAGAGAAGGATTGTCTCCGACTCTCCTACCTCATTGTTTTTCCCCCCGACACACAGATGTATTTCACTTCCCTCACCTCCCCACCTCTTTCCAATTTCCAGTGGGCCAGGTTTCTATCTTTTGCACAATAATAAACGAGTCAGGGGGTTTGGCTGAACAACTATGTCATTCTGATGCTTGCAAATATTGGGACAACTTCATGCGATTTGACATCAGTCCTTAATAGTCAGTTAGTAGGGCATAGTGGGATTAACTGGCCTGAGAAAACAGTTCTTTGCTTTGTCCTGCTTCAACATAGATCCAATTTGTTGAGAGAAGACTGCATAAACAGACTTTGAATGAATAGTGATATCTGCTGACATTAAATACTTATGGCAGCTATTAAACAAAGGACTTCACAATGTTAAACAATGTTATTAAACAAGGAACTAATTCTTTTATGTAAAGAGGTCTCATTTCCTCTGTACTTGAACAAAAGCTGCATGAAATGTGCAACCAAATGGAAAAGTAACCAGAATTCTGTTTTAGCATATTTTCATCTGTCTGTGTAGTGGGATGATATTTTTTAGTTGGATTTTAAGTAGATGCCAAAGGGCACATGCATTTCCAGATTAATATTTGGAATGAAAACATCAGTGGAGTGCTTTTGCAGTGTCCTAGTGTATCCTTCCTCTTTACTTTAAAGCCATGCACCTCACCGTGCGAGCAGATTATAAAGTGTTAAGATTATCTTATTTAAAGAACACCATACTAATTGTAGAAAACACATTAAGGCAACTCATTAACCTATTTTTGTTTAAATGGTCAGGGGTATTAATAGGAACATCTTAGGCACTATCGGTTTTCTGTCTCCTGCTTCACCATTCATTGTGGTGGTGGTGAGTGCAAAATTCCTTGAGGAACTTGCCAGTTGAAGAGGAGAATCTAGTGTTTTTTTGCCTCACTTTTTTAATGCAGTGCAGTGTAATTATATTTAGTATTCAGGTATCAAGGATTGATGGCAATTGCTCTTGTACTTTATTGTTCAAACTGAGGTTGTGATAAATTTCCATCCAGAGCCTCCACTTTCTTCTTCAGTGTTAGTGACTGATCTGGTTCTAACACCACGTTCTGTGCTTCTGGAAAGAGCTGGAGAGTGAGATATTGGAAGAGAGAGACAGACAGTGAAGGATACAGAGATAGAAAGCATCAGAGAGAACAGAAGAAACAGTCCCACACTTCTGCACATGATGTGAATGTTGAAATAGTTTAAATCACTCCACTTAGAGACATAGAACTAATAGAGTTAAACAACATGGAAACAGGTCCTTTGGTCCAGTCTCTTCATTCCGACATAAATGATCAAGCCTGCGTCTGAGGTATATCTGTTCAATGGTTTCTTTTTTGATGTTTTTTTTTAAAACAAAGTAATTCTTTCCACCTCATCACATCCTCTGGCAGCACATTTCATATCCTACCAGATTCCCTTTAAAGCTTTCCTCTCTCACTTTAAACCCATGCCCTCTTGTTTTAGAAGTTTCTACCCTGGAGGGAAAAAATGAATATTGGCCTTACTTGTGCTCCTAGTTATTGTGTAAAACTCTTTTAAACCCATCCTTTATCCTCATTTGCTCCAGGAAAACAGGATGAGCATTTACAGTCTTCCTTTTTACTCAAGTCCACCAGTCCAGGCAACATCCTTGTGAATCCTTTCTGCAGCATCTCTGGCTTAATCACAACTTTCCCATAACAAGATACCAGGACTGCACACAGTACTCCAAGTGAGGTCTAATCAAAATTTTGTAAAACTGTAACATGATGTCCCAACATTTGTACTCAATGCCTTGGTTGATAAAGGCAAGGTAATTATGCTGTACACCTACATCATCACCCTGTCTTCCTGTGTTGCCACTTCCAGTGAAATACGTCCTTCTACACCTGTGTTCCTCTGCTCCAACCACACCCTCCAAGGCCCTGCTCTGGTTCACCTTCCCAAAATGTTCTTTCCATTTGCCCGTTGGAAAATGGAATCAAGTTGTGGACCTAGAGAGAAGGATCTCTATCTTGTTCCTTCTTAAGTTTAAACAATGGACTAAAGTATTTTTTCATCTCTGAAGAATTAATGTTACATTTTAAGGAGGTGAATTGCCCCACCCTGTCCAACTCCTTGACAATTGTATGAGAGATTTGGGGGGCCTTTCAAGTGACAGATCACCTCTCAGCTGACTGGATTTTTCTCTGGCCTTATGA